>NC_090446.1:425244949-425448385 GCF_031143425.1 Pleurodeles waltl
CCCTTCCCTGTCAACCCCCCCCCCCCCACCCCCACCCCCCCACCCCCTTCCCTGTCAACCCCCCCCCACCCACCCACCCCTTCCCTGTCAACCCCCCCCCACCCACCCACCCCTTCCCTGTCAACCCCCCCCCACCCACCCACCCCTTCCCTGTCAACCCCCCCCCACCCACCCACCCCTTCCCTGTCAACCCCCCCCCACCCACCCACCCCTTCCCTGTCAACCCCCCCCCCACCCACCCACCCCTTCCCTGTCAACCCCCCCCCACCCACCCACCCCTTCCCTGTCAACCCCCCCCCCACCCACCCACCCCTTCCCTGTCAACCCCCCCCCACCCACCCACCCCTTCCCTGTCAACCCCCCCCCACCCACCCACCCCTTCCCTGTCAACCCCCCCCCCACCCACCCACCCCTTCCCTGTCAACCCCCCCCCACCCACCCACCCCTTCCCTGTCAACCCCCCCCCCACCCACCCACCCCTTCCCTGTCAACCCCCCCCCACCCACCCACCCCTTCCCTGTCAACCCCCCCCCACCCACCCACCCCTTCCCTGTCAACCCCCCCCCCACCCACCCACCCCTTCCCTGTCAACCCCCCCCCCCACCCACCCACCCCTTCCCTGTCAACCCCCCCCCCCACCCACCCACCCCTTCCCTGTCAACCCCCCCCCCACCCACCCACCCCTTCCCTGTCAACCCCCCCCCCCACCCACCCACCCCTTCCCTGTCAACCCCCCCCACACCCACCCACCCCTTCCCTGTCAACCCCCCCCCCACCCACCCACCCCTTCCCTGTCAACCCCCCCCCACCCACCCACCCCTTCCCTGTCAACCCCCCCCCACCCACCCACCCCTTCCCTGTCAACCCCCCCCACCCACCCACCCCTTCCCTGTCAACCCCCCCCACCCACCCACCCCTTCCCTGTCAACCCCCCCCACCCACCCACCCCTTCCCTGTCAACCCCCCCCCACCCACCCACCCCTTCCCTGTCAACCCCCCCCACCCACCCACCCCTTCCCTGTCAACCCCCCCCCCCCACCCACCCACCCCTTCCCTGTCAACCCCCCCCCCACCCACCCACCCCTTCCCTGTCAACCCCCCCCCCCACCCACCCACCCCTTCCCTGTCAACCCCCCCCCCCACCCACCCACCCCTTCCCTGTCAACCCCCCCCCCCCCACCCCTTCCCTGTCAACCCCCCCCCACCCACCCACCCCTTCCCTGTCAACCCCCCCCCACCCACCCACCCCTTCCCTGTCAACCCCCCCCCCTTCCTGTCACCCACCCCTTCCCTGTCAACCCCCCCCCACCCACCCACCCCTTCCCTGTCAACCCCCCCCCTTCCCTGTCAACCCCCCCCACCCACCCACCCCTTCCCTGTCAACCCCCCCCACCCACCCACCCCTTCCCTGTCAACCCCCCCCCACCCACCCACCCCTTCCCTGTCAACCCCCCCCCACCCACCCACCCCTTCCCTGTCAACCCCCCCCCACCCACCCACCCCTTCCCTGTCAACCCCCCCCCACCCACCCACCCCTTCCCTGTCAACCCCCCCCCACCCACCCACCCCTTCCCTGTCAACCCCCCCCCACCCACCCACCCCTTCCCTGTCAACCCCCCCCCACCCACCCACCCCTTCCCTGTCAACCCCCCCCCACCCACCCACCCCTTCCCTGTCAACCCCCCCCCACCCACCCCTTCCCTGTCAACCCCCCCCACCCACCCACCCCTTCCCTGTCAACCCCCCCCCCACCCACCCACCCCTTCCCTGTCAACCCCCCCCCCACCCACCCACCCCTTCCCTGTCAACCCCCCCCCCACCCACCCACCCCTTCCCTGTCAACCCCCCCCCACCCACCCACCCCTTCCCTGTCAACCCCCCCCCACCCACCCACCCCTTCCCTGTCAACCCCCCCCCACCCACCCACCCCTTCCCTGTCAACCCCCCCCCACCCACCCACCCCTTCCCTGTCAACCCCCCCCCACCCACCCACCCCTTCCCTGTCAACCCCCCCCCACCCACCCACCCCTTCCCTGTCAACCCCCCCCCACCCACCCACCCCTTCCCTGTCAACCCCCCCCCACCCACCCACCCCTTCCCTGTCAACCCCCCCCCACCCACCCACCCCTTCCCTGTCAACCCCCCCCCACCCACCCACCCCTTCCCTGTCAACCCCCCCCCACCCACCCACCCCTTCCCTGTCAACCCCCCCCCCACCCACCCACCCCTTCCCTGTCAACCCCCCCCCACCCACCCACCCCTTCCCTGTCAACCCCCCCCCACCCACCCACCCCTTCCCTGTCAACCCCCCCCCACCCACCCACCCCTTCCCTGTCAACCCCCCCCCACCCACCCACCCCTTCCCTGTCAACCCCCCCCCACCCACCCACCCCTTCCCTGTCAACCCCCCCCCACCCACCCACCCCTTCCCTGTCAACCCCCCCCCACCCACCCACCCCTTCCCTGTCAACCCCCCCCACCCACCCACCCCTTCCCTGTCAACCCCCCCCCACCCACCCACCCCTTCCCTGTCAACCCCCCCCCACCCACCCACCCCTTCCCTGTCAACCCCCCCCCACCCACCCACCCCTTCCCTGTCAACCCCCCCCCACCCACCCACCCCTTCCCTGTCAACCCCCCCCCACCCACCCACCCCTTCCCTGTCAACCCCCCCCCACCCACCCACCCCTTCCCTGTCAACCCCCCCCCACCCACCCACCCCTTCCCTGTCAACCCCCCCCCACCCACCCACCCCTTCCCTGTCAACCCCCCCCCACCCACCCACCCCTTCCCTGTCAACCCCCCACCCCTTCCCTGTCAACCCCCCCCCCACCCACCCCACCCCCTTCCCTGTCAACCCCCCCCCACCCACCCACCCCTTCCCTGTCAACCCCCCCCCCCACCCACCCCCACCCCTTCCCTGTCAACCCCCCCCCCACCCACCCACCCCTTCCCTGTCAACCCCCCCCCCCCACCCCACCCACCCCTTCCCTGTCAACCCCCCCCCCCCACCCACCCACCCCTTCCCTGTCAACCCCCCCCCCACCCACCCACCCCTTCCCTGTCAACCCCCCCCACCCACCCCCTTCCCTGTCAACCCCCCCCCACCCACCCACCCCTTCCCTGTCAACCCCCCCCCCACCCACCCACCCCTTCCCTGTCAACCCCCCCCCACCCACCCACCCCTTCCCTGTCAACCCCCCCCCCACCCACCACCCACCCCTTCCCTGTCAACCCCCCCCCCCACCCACCCACCCCTTCCCTGTCAACCCCCCCCCCCACCCACCCACCCCTTCCCTGTCAACCCCCCCCCACCCACCCACCCCTTCCCTGTCAACCCCCCCCCCACCCACCCACACCCTTCCCTGTCAACCCCCCCCCACCCACCCACCCCCTTCCCTGTCAACCCCCCCCCCACCCACCCACCCCTTCCCTGTCAACCCCCCCCCCACCCACCCACCCCTTCCCTGTCAACCCCCCCCCCCACCCCTACCCACCCACCCCTTCCCTGTCAACCCCCCCCCACCCACCCACCCCTTCCCTGTCAACCCCCCCCCACCCACCCACCCCTTCCCTGTCAACCCCCCCCCACCCACCCACCCCTTCCCTGTCAACCCCCCCCCACCCACCCACCCCTTCCCTGTCAACCCCCCCCCACCCCACCCACCCCTTCCCTGTCAACCCCCCCCCACCCACCCACCCCTTCCCTGTCAACCCCCCCCACCCACCCACCCCTTCCCTGTCAACCCCCCCCCACCCACCCACCCCTTCCCTGTCAACCCCCCCCCACCCACCCACCCCTTCCCTGTCAACCCCCCCCCACCCACCCACCCCTTCCCTGTCAACCCCCCCCACCCACCCACCCCTTCCCTGTCAACCCCCCCCCACCCACCCACCCCTTCCCTGTCAACCCCCCCCCACCCACCCACCCCTTCCCTGTCAACCCCCCCCCCACCCACCCACCCCTTCCCTGTCAACCCCCCCCCACCCACCCACCCCTTCCCTGTCAACCCCCCCCCCACCCACCCACCCCTTCCCTGTCAACCCCCCCCCACCCACCCACCCCTTCCCTGTCAACCCCCCCCCACCCACCCACCCCTTCCCTGTCAACCCCCCCCCCACCCACCCACCCCTTCCCTGTCAACCCCCCCCCCACCCACCCACCCCTTCCCTGTCAACCCCCCCCCACCCACCCACCCCTTCCCTGTCAACCCCCCCCACCCACCACCCCTTCCCTGTCAACCCCCCCCCACCCACCCACCCCTTCCCTGTCAACCCCCCCCCACCCACCCACCCCTTCCCTGTCAACCCCCCCCCACCCACCCACCCCTTCCCTGTCAACCCCCCCCACCCACCCACCCCTTCCCTGTCAACCCCCCCCCACCCACCCACCCCTTCCCTGTCAACCCCCCCCCACCCACCCACCCCTTCCCTGTCAACCCCCCCCCACCCACCCACCCCTTCCCTGTCAACCCCCCCCCACCCACCCACCCCTTCCCTGTCAACCCCCCCCCACCCACCCACCCCTTCCCTGTCAACCCCCCCCCACCCACCCACCCCTTCCCTGTCAACCCCCCCCCACCCACCCACCCCTTCCCTGTCAACCCCCCCCCACCCACCCACCCCTTCCCTGTCAACCCCCCCCCACCCACCCACCCCTTCCCTGTCAACCCCCCCCCACCCACCCACCCCTTCCCTGTCAACCCCCCCCCCACCCACCCACCCCTTCCCTGTCAACCCCCCCCCACCCACCCACCCCTTCCCTGTCAACCCCCCCCCACCCACCCACCCCTTCCCTGTCAACCCCCCCCCACCCACCCACCCCTTCCCTGTCAACCCCCCCCCACCCACCCACCCCTTCCCTGTCAACCCCCCCCCACCCACCCACCCCTTCCCTGTCAACCCCCCCCCACCCACCCACCCCTTCCCTGTCAACCCCCCCCCACCCACCCACCCCTTCCCTGTCAACCCCCCCCCACCCACCCACCCCTTCCCTGTCAACCCCCCCCCCACCCACCCACCCCTTCCCTGTCAACCCCCCCCCACCCACCCACCCCTTCCCTGTCACCCCCCCCACCCACCCACCCCTTCCCTGTCAACCCCCCCCCACCCACCCACCCCTTCCTGTCAACCCCCCCCCACCCACCCACCCCTTCCCTGTCAACCCCCCCCCACCCACCCACCCCTTCCCGGTCAACCCCCCCCACCCACCCACCCCTGCCCTGTCAACCCCCCCCCACCCACCCACCCCTTCCCTGTCAACCCCCCCCCCCCACCCACCCCTTCCCTGTCAACCCCCCCCCACCCACCCACCCCTTCCCTGTCAACCCCCCCCACCCACCCACCCCTTCCCTGTCAACCCCCCCCCACCCACCCACCCCTTCCCTGTCAACCCCCCCCACCCACCCACCCCTTCCCTGTCAACCCCCCCCACCCACCCACCCCTTCCCTGTCAACCCCCCCCACCCACCCACCCCTTCCCTGTCAACCCCCCCCCACCCACCCACCCCTTCCCTGTCAACCCCCCCCCACCCACCCACCCCTTCCCTGTCAACCCCCCCCACCCACCCACCCCTTCCCTGTCAACCCCCCCCCACCCACCCACCCCTTCCCTGTCAACCCCCCCCCCACCCACCCCTTCCCTGTCAACCCCCCCCCCCACCCACCCCTTCCCTGTCAACCCACCCACCCACCCCTTCCCTGTCAACCCCCCCCCCCCACCCACCCACCCTCCCTAATCCCCCATTCCCCCACCCACCCACCCTCCCTAATCCCCCATTCCCCCACCCACCCACCCTCCCTAATCCCCCATTCCCCCACCCACCCACCCTCCCTAATCCCCCATTCCCCCACCCACCCACCCTCCCTAATCCCCTATTCCCCCACCCACCCACCCTCCCTAATCCCCTATTCCCCCACCCACCCACCCTCCCTAATCCCCTATTCCCCCACCCACCCACCCTCCCTAATCCCCTATTCCCCCACCCACCCACCCTCCCTAATCCCCTATTCCCCCACCCACCCACCCTCCCTAATCCCCTATTCCCCCACCCACCCACCCTCCCTAATCCCCTATTCCCCCACCCACCCACCCTCCCTAATCCCCTATTCCCCCACCCACCCTCCCTAATCCCCTATTCCCCCACCCACCCACCCACCCTAATCCCCTATTCCCCCACCCACCCACCCACCCTAATCCCCTATTCCCCCACCCACCCACCCACCCTAATCCCCTATTCCCCCACCCACCCACCCTAATCCCCTATTCCCCCACCCACCCACCCACCCTCATCCCCTATTCCCCCACCCACCCACCCACCCTCATCCCCTATTCCCCCACCCACCCACCCACCCTCATCCCCTATTCCCCCACCCACCCACCCACCCACATCCCCTATTCCCCCACCCACCCACCCACCCACATCCCCTATTCCCCCACCCACCCACCCACCCACATCCCCTATTCCCCCACCCACCCACCCTCCCTAATCCCCTATTCCCCCACCCACCCACCCTCCCTAATCCCCTATTCCCCCACCCACCCACCGCCGGATAACAATTTGGGGAGCTGAGAGTTGCAGGATAGAGTGCTGGGGACCTGGGCTACGCTGTGCATGAATAACATTTGGTCCTTTGGACAGTCAGGATCACTTCGGTCCACCACCTGTGTCCCAGGGATCACACTTGTCAGCAGAAGAGGAGTCCCAGAGTACCAGTCATCGTTGCAGAGAGGTGCCTGCTGAAGCAGGAAAGTGAACCCGTCATTCCACAGGAGATTCCGACAGTTCTTCCAGTGCAGGGTGAAGACAGGCAATCCTCAGAACATGCACAACGTGGAAACTTGCAGTTGCTGGCTGGAGCTGAAGTTGCAGGTCACAGTAGCCTTCCTGGATACTTTGTTGCAGTTACAGCGGTACCTGGAGCCGTCTGCGGTTTATCCAGTGGTCAGAAGGTAAAGCAGAGGATGCAGAAGAGTCTAGGTGGAGTCTTGCAAACCGAATCTGAGGAAACACCCAGAAGAGAGACCCTAAATAGCCTTGAGAGGGGTATTGGCTACCTACCCTGGTATGCACCTATCAGGAGGGGGGTCTCTGATATCACCTGCTGGCACTGGCCACTGAGATGCTCCCAGAGGGCCCTCATAACTTGGAATCCAAGATGGCTAACGCCAGGGACACTCTGGAGGAGCTCTGGGCATCACCCCTGGGGTGGTGATAGGGGAGTTGTCACTCTCCTTTCCTTTGTCCATTTTCATGCCAGAGCAGGGACTGGGGGTCCCTGAACCGGTGTAGACTGGATTATGCAAGGAGGGCACCATTTTTGCCCTTCAAAGTATTTCCCAGAGGCTCTGGGAGGATTCTGCTCCCATGCCTGGAACACCTATTTCCAATGGGAGAGGGTGTAACGCCCTCTCCTAAAGGAAATGCATTGTTCTGCCTTCCTGGGATTGAGCTGCTCAGTCCCCAGGAAGGCAGAAACCTGTCTGTGAGGTAGCAGCAGCTGGGGCTGCAGTGGAAACCTAAGCGAGCTGGTTTGGCAGTGCTGGGGGTCCATGGTGGCATCCCCAGGGTGCATGGAATCGCCCCCCAATACCAGATTTGGATTGGGGGTTCAATTTCACAAACGTAGACACCTCACATGGCCATATTCAGAGTTGCCATTGTGAAGCTTCACATATGTATTGACATATACATAGTGCACGCTTATAATGGTGTCCCTGCACTCATGAGGTCCGGGAAATTGGCCCTGGACAACATCGGGGCACCTTTGCTAGTGCACGGGTTCCGTCACACACAGTAACTTTGCACCTAGCCCTCAGTAACTGAAGGTTCGACATATACGTAACTTGTAAGTTACCTGGTGCAGTGAAAAATGACTGTGAAATAGTGTGTACACTATTTCACTCAGGCTGCAGTGGCAGTCCTGAAGGAGTGTTTGTATGAGCTCCATATGGGTGGCAAAAGAAATGCTGTAGCCCTTAAGGGTCTCCTGGAACCCCAATTCTCTGGGTACCTAGATACCATATACTAGGGACTTAGGGGGATCCAGTGTGAAAATCAGAATTGGAATAAGGCGTCACTAAACTATAGTGACAAATGTGGTACACAGAGAGAGCATAAGCACTGGAGTTCTGGTTAGCAGAACTCCAGTGACACAGTCAAGCATACTGACAACACATATAAGCTGTAAACTATGAGCACTAGGGTCCTGACTAGAAGGATCCCACTGAGACAGTAAAAACACACTGACAAACTGGTAGATATTGAGGGTAACATGCCAAGAAAGATGGAACTTTTCTACAGGTTTCAGCTAAAAAGTCCTTCTTATCAGGTCGTTAGGAATCTGGTGAGCTGGGTTCAGGGAGGCCCTTAAATCTTAGATTTAGAGGCGTTTTAGGGGTCAGAGGGTAGTAGCCAATGGCTACTGTCCCTTAGGTGGTTACACCCTCCTTGTGCACGCTCCCTTTGGGGAGGGGGGCACAGACCTAATCCTTCTGGTCTCTGTCCTCTAAACCAAGATGGAGGATTCTTCAGGAAGTGGGGTCACCCCAGCTCTGGACTCCTTGGGGTGGTCCTGGCAGGGGTAGTCACTCTGCCCTGTTTTCCCTACTTTTCTCGCCAGACGTGCCGCCAAAAGTGGGGCTTTGTTGTGGGGTGGGGTCAGGTGCTCCACTAGCTGGAGTGCCCTGGGGCACTCTTATCCGAGGCTTGAGTCTTTGAGGCTCACCACCAGGTGTTAAAATTCCTATAGGGTGGGGTGTGAAGCACCTCCACCGAGGACAGGGTTTGTTTCTGACCACAGAGTGCACAAAGGCACTCACCCCAAGTGCTCAGAAGCTTGTCTGAAAGTGGCAGGCTGGTATAGACCGGTCAGTCCTATCAGTCCTACACTAGCAGTTTGGCTAACATAGAGGGGGCATCTCTAAGATGCCCTCTGTGTGCATTTTTCAATAAATCCCACACTGGCATCAGTGGGGGTTTATTGTGCTGAGAAGTTTGATACCAAACTTCCTAGTGTTCAGTGAGGCCATTATGGAGCTGTGGAGTTCGTATTGACAAACTCCCAGACCATATCTTCCATATGGCCACACTGCACTTACAATGTCTAAGAATGGACTTAGACACTACTCATGCAGCTATGCCCTCACCTGTGGTATAGTGCACCCTGTCTTAAGGCTGTAAGGCCTGCTAGACGGGTGGCTTACCTATGCATAGACAGTCGTTTGTGGGCATGGCACCCTGAGAGGGGTGCCATGTTGACTTTCTTTTTTCTCCCCACTAGCACACACAGGCTGCAAAGCAGCGTACGTGTGCTAGGTGAGGGGTCCCCTATGGTGGCAGAATACATGCTGCAGCCCTTGGGGACCTTTACTGGCTACAGGGTCCCTGGTACCATGGGTACCTTTTACAAGGAACTTAACTGTGTGCCAATATTGTGCCAATTGTGGAAACAAAGGTACAGTTTTGGGGCAAGAACACTGGTGCTGGGGCCTGGTCAACAGGGTCCCAGCACACTTTCAAAGTTAGCCTCAGCACTAGGCAGAAAGTGTGTGTGTGTGGGGGGGGGGGGGGGGGGTTAACCATGCCAACAGTGGCACTTTCCTACACTGACCAATATTGTTTTCTGGTGTATATTTTGGCCTCCACAGTACTAGTGCTCTACAAGTATCCTAACCATAACTATGTTATCCACTCTGCTGAGTTGTTTGCTAGAAATATGATAAATGCAAAAGCAGGTAATCAATTGGAGATCTTGAAATGCAGTGTGCCTTGTAACTGGTTGTATTTTTCACATCTAATTATGATTATTTGTTCTCTCGTTACAGTCAAGAAGAAGCAAGAGGAGGATGACGACGACATGAAGGAGCTGGAAGCTTGGGCTGGAATGTAACTAGTACCAGAGAATTCCGGTTGAAACAAAAAGCCACCTCTTGTGATAGCAGTGTACAGTAGTGTGAGGGAGAAAAACATTACCCAAAATACATTTATCTTATTCTTAGCCCAAAACCATGTGCGGCATTCGTAAAGCATGGTTTTACCCGGAAGAAAACTTGTTGCTGGGGGCACCTATGTCGGCGGTTTTCCAAGCTGAATGTCACTACGGAAGAAAATAAATGTTTTTGAAGGTTTCCATTCGACATGTCGCCACTGCAGTGAGATTGTTTTTGGTAACAGACAAGGTTGCCATGGATTCATATCGTCCTTAGAGAGCTGCTCAGGTTATCATTATACGCCTCATTTACATCTGTAATAATAGGAACCTTCAGGGATGTTGACTGTTCTGGGTGAACATACGAAAAGATTTACGTGGCTTATCTTTACACTGACTGTAGAACATACAAGGTTGGGAAGTTTGTCGTTTTGAGGTTATTTATATTCTTTGGGTAGACGTGACACGGTCTCAGTGTTGTTTGCCAAACGTTCTGTTAATTTGAGCAGCCTTACAGTTACGCGTGATGTTGGGACGCGTGACCTGAAATTGGCATCTTTAAACTTTTTTCAGCTTCTTAGATTGTTAAAGTCAAATTCAAATCCTAAAAGTCGCAGCCTTCTTTATGAAATAGACTTCATTCATGTTGCTTTTACTTTTCAGTGGTGTAAATTCACCTTGGAAATACTAGGTGTCAGTGCAGCATGTATAGATTTTCATGAGAAATGTTGCATTGGACTGTATTTCGATATATTTCATGCCTTAAAAAATTGCATCTAACCTCGTGTTCTTTCAAAAATGAATCCATTCTGCATAAAATATCGAGAGGTTGCACTCTTATATATACAAATAGACTATGTCGCTTTATGAAAGGTTTGAAATGTTTATTTTTTTTTAAATGATGGCAATATGTGACCTCAGTTGGTGGTGCAGTCCATTAATGCACCTTTAATTCAACAGCTTACTTTTGTTTCTCATGTTGAAATCCTTTTACTGGTATTGAGCTTTATTCACGTGGCTAGTTTTGTATGGTCTGCACTGTTCATCCAGTTGTACATGATGTTATTTGAACACAAACATCCAGATTGCTATAAATATAGTCGTGTACCCCTATTAAAATACATATATAACAAATTGAGGCGACTTTTTTAAGAAGATCCGTCTTTGGTCCTAAACACTATATACTATAGAGGCAATCTTCCAAGACGCTTTGAATGTAGGGGATAGTCTCTGCTTGCTTCTTTGAGTTGGGCTGTTTGTGACGGTACTCTATGGGACTCTGATTAACTTTATTTTTCCTTGGTAACACTTGCATTTTAGAACTTTAATCTGATGTAGTATAGGAAAAGTATAGCACCGTGTTTTTTATTATATTCAGAACTGCCCAAATTGCAGGTGTTTGGAACATAATATATTCCCTTTGCAATACCGTGTACGCCTGTAGCTAAACCATAGACTAGTTGGGGAGTTTCTTATTAACTATTGAAACCTGTGTTTTGTAACATATTATGTTCTACAGAGCAAGAAAAGTCTGTTAAGAGGTTTTAATTGTGGGCAGCCCAGAGCCATATTATCTGTGCTAGAAGCCCTTTGTTTTATACGCTTTCTTTTGTTTTCGTACATGCCCTCTAGTTTAAGGTGCTGAACACGCAATTGTATAGTAATTTTACCATAATTAAAACACAACCCAGCTCAGCCTTGACTCAAAACTTATCACATGAAAGCCGCTTAAAAGAGAATGATTTATTCAAAATGTTATTTACTCTGGTGGGCGTGAATGCAAGTCCCAGATTAATACAATTCCAAATTGTTTATTATTAACCTTTTTCTTAGTGTTGCTGCTTTTCCCAGGACGCTAAATTAATCTGAAAATGGGCATATTATCACTGGCGATCGGAGTAGATCTTTTTATTCCCATTCCAACTGAAGAATGTGTTTTTCACCTTGAGCTGCGCTTTCTATTGGTATTTTGTAGTAATACAGACTTGTACATGCGTTTATTTTAATTACACAAATGAAGCTCTGGTTTACACTATTAACTATTTTGATTAATTTTCATATTTTGGCCTTTGTGTTTTCTGAGCTGTTCGTTTCCACATTGGAGATTTGTAAATCTGCATTTTTTGGGTTTCTCAGAACTCGAAGTTCCGGAGTAGGTACACATTTTAGCATCATGGCTTAAGAGCTGTTGAACAGTCTAATTTCTGAAAATGGAACTTTCATGGTCCATGTACACTCTGTATCCATTTTCAGTTTTTTTCTAAAATAAATTCTAGTTCCTGAGTGTGTGGGGTACAACTAAGTACTGGGTGGGTGGATTTAAATTAAAGAAGTTGTATGCAGTTCAGCTGCTGTGGCTTAAAATGTTTGCCTACTCACTTAAGATGTGGTAGAACTATTGCATACTTTTTTATTTATATATGTGTGTGTGTGTGTGTGTGTGTGTGTGTGTGTGTGTGTGTGTGTATATATATATATATATATATATATATATATATATATATATATATATAGTAAAACCTTATTTCTGTTTGGTCATACTTTTAGTGTTACACACTTTATTGAAATGCATTATTCCATCGTTTGCTTTTAATGTTTAATTAATCTTGGAAAATAAAGGGCATCTTATTCTGTTTTATCCCTGTTGATTATCTTTTTTTCTGCTTGAAGAACTGGTCAATTGCAAACAGAAAGTGATTTGCCTTGGTCCATAACTATTTAGTGCACATCTGTCTGGCATTGTGTATTCTAATGGAGAATCCTAACGCACGAGTCAGTACTTAATGTTTGGAGTACTGCAAAGGATGCATAGTACTTAGTACCTCACAAGCACTGCTGCCTAAATGTGGGTTGCTCTGCCAGCCCAAAGATCCCTTCCAGCACATTCCCATAGGTGGTATACATTCGGTCTTATTTTCTACTTGAAATACGTACACAGGTGAACAGAGTGTCTGACTTCATACTGCCCCAGAAGTAACGGAACCAAGCCACCTTTAAGTGCCACCTCTCTGTACTAATGTCAGTAAGTTTCTTTTTGCACCTTCTGATGTTGTTCCAGAGCGCCGCTCCCAACTTTGTCGGTTTTCTGACAACTTAAAATTTTACTTCAGTTTGCTAGTGAACGATGTTCCCCCAGAAAATGACAGGGCTCATGCAATGCCATGACTGCAAGAGAAAGATGTAGATCATGGACTTGCAGAAGGTGTACCTTTGGTGCCTGTGCTCAGGACACGACTCAAAGTGATGTGTTTCCTCATGCACCTGGAGACCAGAAGGCAAAGTTGTATGTCACAACCTCTGCATAGATCCAGCTCGTACTTCTAGTTGCACTTCTGGTCACAGCACTTTTCCCACGACCACTTCTCTTCCTGCTCGAATTCGTTTGGTAAGTTGAAGTCCAAATGTGGGCATAAAAAAGTGAATCTGACTTTGACCCCATCCCGCCTGCCTGACTAAAGTTAAGGCATAAGGGCATCAACTTGTCAGTGTCACTCTGTCGAGGTCAACAGTCCTGGAGCTGAACCCTCAGTTCATCATGACGTGCTCTGACTTTAACAAGCTGTCATTGACTCCACAGCAGATTGAGACCTTCAAAGAAGCCATTCTGCAACTTGTTAGCGCACTTCTGGCCCCTCTGGTGCACCTGCGACACCGCACACAGAACAGTAGTGGCATCCAGTTGCATTATTGCTACAAGATCCATCCCCGGTGCTCCGTCCCCTCGGGACTTGTTACTGGGCCTGTACTGACTCTGGTACAGATTTCTACCCTGCCAAGATGTGAGGAGAGGCCTCTTTTTGACATGGTTAGCCCCTACTCTTTGCCTGATGTATGATGTTGCCTAGAAATTGTAGAGCCCAGGGCCCCTGCTAACCAGGTTCCCTATGCCAGAGCTCTTTTCCTAAATTGCTGTGATGCATTGGCACAGTTGGCAATTCCTTCAACTGCCACTATAAGCCCCTAGTCAATGGTACTTAGGTACCCAGGGTATGAGGGACTAAGGGTAGACCCCTGAGTGCAGCAGCATGGATTGTGCCTCCCTCTAGGGCAGAGGTCTTCAATCTGGGGGTTACGACCCCCTGGGGAGCCGTGGAGTCCTGGAAAGGGGGCCGCGCATTCCCCCTGACGATTGTTAAAATGCCTCAGGTGAACTTTGATTTATTGAGTCTCCTGTGCTGTGAAAGCTACGCAGACAGCTAAGGGGGCCTTCATACCAGTGCCCCTGCTTCCTGAATGGAATGCAAATGTGCTCTGCAAGCTGATCTACAAATGTAAAGAGTATTCTGCGACTGTAAAGGATGCTTGGGAGCTGATCGAATCACAAAGCTTTGTGATGACAAACATTTATTCTTTTGTAGGGGTAGTGCAAAGAGTTAAGAAGTGTGAGCGTTTTTAATTGTAGTTACACTGCACTTACTTTGCCTGGGGGTGTTGAAGGGACAGCTATTAAAAAACAAAACAAAATGTATTAAGTATGCTCTAGTATTAATTAAATCTACTATCTTACATATTCACAGTGCTTTCTGTCACAGGCTGTGACCTCGTGGCACTAAAAATACAAGTCACTATTCTTAACTGCACCAACCAGGATTTAATTCTGTTGCTCTCTTGTTACACACAGACCCCTGTGTTGCATTAACTAATAGAGGTTTCATAATGCACTATAGTGCATGTCACACTGAGTAACAACTTTCTTTTATTTACTTTTTATTTAAGATGACTTAAACCAACATAGAATATTTTGGGGTTTATTTATGAGAGGGTTGTGCTGCTGGGGCATCAATTTGTTTGCCACTCTAGTGGCACAGATCTCTCAATCATACGTATGAGGTGACGCAAAACCACCCTGCATGGCTTTGTATGGCCTCATAGATATGGAGAAAGGCAAAGCAGTGCAAGCCGCTGCATTGCCTTACTTTGCATAAAGGAGGCGTTCCATGGTCATTGCGGTGGGTGCCCCCATGCAACACCCATGGATTTTGACGCTGCCCCAGATTTAAAAAATCATGTAAACTGGAGCAGTGCCAAAACCTTACGCCTCTCCAGAGCGGCATAATGAGGAGAAATGTTTTAATTTCTCCTAGTTTTTTCTCTTTCCATGTATGTATGTATTGTATTGTATTGTAATCGTATTTATATAGCGCTTACTACCCCTGACGAGGCGTCGAAGCGCTTTTCGATGAGTAGCACGCTACTCCGGAACCCAACAAGAATTAGTGATGGATTAGTATCATTTAATAATGAGTACAGTTTTAGTATTATTATGAGTTAATTTGAGCCGCGGATATGAGAGTTTGTTAGTTAGATTGACTGGAGTAATGGAGGGGTGGAGGAGGAAAGAAATCCAGAAGTGTTAATTGGGAGTATATCCTTCATTTTCTCAACCCAAAGGCTTGGGATGAATAAAGGGGGTGGAGGGGGAAGAGTATGTGGAAGGGTTAGGGAGAGCATAGTAGCAGGGTGAGATGAATGCAGGAGAATTTAGTAGAGTTGTGTGGGAGGTCACAGAGGTAGAGTGAGGTTTGGTGAGTTAGATGTGGAGGTGGAGGGAAGAGCTTAGGCAGAGATATTTAGGAGATGAAAGTGGTAGAAGGGATTTGGGATGAGTCAGAGTGAGAATGGAGGATAGTTTGATAGAGACATGACATAAGAGTGATGAGTAGATAAGTGTGATAAGATGAGAGCAGGAATTCATAGAAATCTAGTATAACAACCCAAAAACCAGGAGCCATGCAATGATCCACGAACATGCCAAGCACAGAAACAACATATACACATACATCTATATATATATATATATATATATATATATATATATATATATATATATATACACACACACACACACACACACACATGAATACACACACATATGCACATACAATACATAATTAGAATCATGGGTAAAAAATACTTAGTCAGACAGGTTTAAAGAGTGTGTGTGTATTTTATTGTTATGACAGTAGCAATACATATTTTCCAAAGAAACTATAAATAAATAGAAATATACATATATTCTGAAAAAAATATTTATCCACATAGGCATATGCAGTTCATAGTTGTTTGAAAAAGGTGGTTATGAAGGAAAGAGCCAACTCTTGAGTAGTTTTCTGAAGACAAGAAAGTTATCTGTGGCTCTTATAGTTGGGGGTAATGAATTCCATAGTTTGGCTGCTTGGACGGAGAAGGATGTACCACCTACAGTCTTTTTCTTGTATGGTGGTCTTCTAAGGCGGGGTGCCAGTCTTGAGCGGAGGGTTCTTTGTTGGATGTATTTGGTAATTTTCTTTCTGATAAAAAGCGGTCCTGTTCCATGTATAGCTTTGTAGGTGATACAAAGCAGCTTGAAAGTGCATCTTCTGGCAACGGGTAACCAGTGTAGTGCTCTCAAGGCAGGGGAGATGTGGGCTTGCGGCTTTATATGTAGTAGTAGCCTGGCTGCGGAATTCTGGATACATTGTAGTTTTTTCATAACCGATAGAGATGATCCATGGTAGAGGCTATTGGCATAATCCAGTTAGGATATTACAAGTGAGATAGTAGCTTGCACCTTGTGTGGAAATCTGAGGTGGGGGAAGATGCGTCGTAAAGTCTTTAAGGTGATGAAGCTTGTGCGTGCTAATTTGTCTACTTGGGCAATCATAGTTAGCTTGGAATCCATGGTGATTCCTAGGTTTTTTAACTTCCTTGGATAATTGAGGAGGTGGTCCGAGATCGTCAGGCCAGACGCACAGAGGGTCATAATTTTTCCAGTCACCACATATGAGTATTTCTGTTTTGGAGGTATTTAGTTTGAGATGGCTCCAGGTCATCCACTGTTCAACGACTCTGAGGCAACTGAAGATTTCTGAGTTTTCCATGTTTTTGGGGTCTTCTAATTTAAGTAGTATTTGTGTGTCATCTGCATAGTTGTAGCATGTGAGATGGAAATCATTGATCAGTTCTGGTAAAGATATCATGTAGATGTTGAAAAGCAAAGGTGAGATGATTGACCCTTGGGGGACCCCTGCTTTTGTGAGGTAGGGTTTGGACGAGAAGGGGGGGCGAGTGGATGATATTCGCTCTTTCTGATGGATACAACTACCTGTGGATTCCTCACCTCATGAATACTCCCATGGCGCCAGCATTCTACGGAAATCTTCTTACTAGTCTCTGCACGTCGACGAGGACGTCACTGTCTCGCACGCGACGCCGTCTGACGTCATACAGGCAATAAGAGGTCCTCGACGACGTGCGGACGACAGTTCCCTTTTTTCCGTGCATTCGAAACGGTTATCTTCGAGGGAGCAACTGTTACTCTTGCGGTTACAGTGTATATCTTGCTGCGTACTCTTTCTCTGTGGAAATAATGTCGCAGAGAAAGTCTGGATTTAAGCCTTGTCGTGAGTGTGGAGGCAAGATGTCGGTGACGGATCCTCATTCCGATTGCCTTTGGTGTTTGAGCTCCGACCACGACGTCTCGACTTGTGATTCATGTCAGCACATGAATCCGAAGGCCCTTAAAGAACGTGAGGCGAAGCTGTTTATGGCCAAGTCAAAGGAGAAGCATCACAAGAAGTCTTCTCCAAAACATCGGCGTCATCGAGACTCCCGGCGCCGTAGAGAATCTCGGCGTCATTCAAGGGAGGCTCGTTCCAGGTCTCCGGATCGGCGCCGAAAGACATGGGAGGTCAGCCCCACGGTGACGCCGCATCCTTCGACGCCGTTGCCCTCTCCGGCGTCACCAACTTCGCCTGGACAGGCGTCGGTGATTGAGGTATTGGAGCCTCAAGTGTTTTCTCCGGCGCAGACGCCGAGGCCGGAGTCGGGGTCGCCTCCGAGACAGGCACCCCAGTACCCGGCTTTTCCCACCCCTGGAGCCGATAGTTCCGCATTCTTGAATGCGATGTATGCCATCTTCCAACAGATGGCTCCAGGGGGTGCTCCGGCTGGGCCTTTGGCCTTTTCTTTGGGTGATCCTGCGCCTCTTCGGCCGGCACCCTTTATGCCCTTTCTCCCGTTTGGGAACGTGGGCTCGGCGCCAGTGTCGGCGCCGGTGGCCGCTCCGGTGGCTTCGGAGGGATTGGCCCCAGGGATTTCCATCCCGTCGACGTCGAGATTTCGGCCTGTGACTCCGGTGGGTCCATCTGTTTCAGCTGCTCTTCAGTCGGCGCCGAAGTTACCCGTGGCGCCGGATGCGGCGTCGGTGGCTTCGGAAGATCGGCGCCGATCTCCGACTTCGGCGGAGGCATTGTCGACTCCGCGGATTGAGCAACGACTGCATTCAAGGAGGCGTGCTCTCCGGGTACTAGAAGAGCAGGAGTACCAACGAGCCCTAGAGGAAGGAGAGCTAGAGGACTCGGGTGATGGGCTGCGTGGACTGGAGTCGGCCAGTGGGCTGGACACTTCCCCTGAGTGGGACCTTTCGTCCCCGGGGGAATATACTGAGGAAGCTGCTTCCTTTCATACAGTGGTACGGAAGGCAGCTAGTTTTTTGGACCTGCCTTTGCCGGTGGTGGAGGCAAAACAAAACCTTTTGACGGAGGTGTTGCATCCGGCCTCAGCCGCGGCGGAGCCTCTGTTACCTTTTAATGACGCTCTGCTGGATCCGGTTTTAGAGGTGTGGAAGAGGCCGGCATCTTCCCCAGCAGTTCACAGAGCCGTGGCCAGGAGGTATCGGACGGCTCCAACTGATCCTGGTTTCCTATCTAGGCACCCTACGCCGGAGAGCTTGGTAGTGCAGGCCTCCTGTTCGTCCAAGTCAGCGCCTGGTTCTTTCCCGACGGTGCCTGGGGACAGAGACTCAAAAAAGCTAGAGGCGCAGTCGAAGAAGATTTTTTCGTCCTGCAGTCTGGCGTTAAAGGCCACTAATGCGACCTGTATCCTGGGGAGGTATATTCATGCTCTGATGGATGACATCTCCTCTTCGTTTACAGAGCTTCCCCAGGGTCTTTTGGATCTTGTCTCTGATGCCCAGGCTGCTGCGACCCAAATTATTCAGACGGGACTGGATACCACCGACTCGGTAGCCAGAGCAATGGGCACAACTGTGGTGGAAAGGAGACAGGCCTGGCTCCGTAACTCGGGCTTTTCGGCAGATGTACAGTCCACATTGTTGGATCTCCCGTTTGATGGGGACAAACTGTTTGGGGCTAAGGCTGATTCGGCCTTGGAACGTTTTAAGGAGAGCAGGGCCACGGCTAAGTCGTTGGGACTCCAAGCTCCTTCTTCCACGGCCTCTTCCAGATTCTTCAGGAGGTTTCGTGGATTTGGGCGTGGCTCTTCCTCCTCTTCCTTTCGGGGAAGATATCAGCAACCTGCCTCTTCCCACCCCTATAGATCTTTTAGGGGGAGGGGTAGGGTCCGCACCAGGGGAGCCTCTCAGCAGCACTCTGCCTCTTCCTCATCCTCTGGCGGGGTGCAGCAGGGGAAGCAGCCTTAGGCTTCCACCATTTCCCACTCACTCCTCTCCTGTAGGGGGAAGATTACAGCATTTTCTCACCAAATGGGAGACTGTTACGTCGGACACTTGGGTTCTCAGTGTTGTGGGAAAAGGCTACACCCTTCCCTTTCGGGAGTTTCCGCCCCTCATCCCGCCCCGCCCTTCGTATTGTTCACAAGAACACCTCCTGTTGCTAGAACAGGAGGTAGAAGTCCTCCTTTTAAAGGGCGCGGTGGAGTTGGTCCCGGAGCAGGAAAGGGGTCAAGGAGTTTACTCAAGGTATTTCCTGATTCCCAAGAAGGATGGTCGTTTGAGACCAATTCTGGACCTGAGGATCTTGAATTGGTTCCTCAAGCAGGAAAAGTTCAAGATGCTGACCCTAGCACAGGTGCTTTTGGCGTTGAACATGGAAGACTGGATGGTGTCTGTCGACTTGCAGGATGCTTACTTTCATATCCCGATACTCAAGTCACACAGGAAGTATCTCCGGTTTGTGGTGGGATCGCAACACTACCAGTTTGCTGTCCTTCCGTTTGGTCTTACTTCAGCACCTCGAGTCTTCACGAAGGTGATGTCGGTGGTTGCGGCAGAGCTCAGAAAGAAGGGGATAGCAGTATTCCCTTACTTGGACGATTGGTTGATCAAAGCCAAGTCCCCGGAGCTTGTGTTGCGTCATCTGCAGTCAACAACCCAGTTGTTGTTCGACCTGGGCTTTTCGGTGAACGAGCCCAAATCTCACCTGGAGCCCTCTCAGCGCCTCCTGTTCATAGGGGCAGTACTGGATACAACATTGGGTCGGGCCTTTCCTCCGCCTCAGCGGATTCAAGATATTCAGGATTTGGTTCCAATGTTTCGAAATGGAGCGGTAGTTCCAGTCCTCAAGGTCCTTCGTCTGCTCGGTCTTTTTGCCTCCTGCATTCTGTTGGTCACGCATGCTCGCTGGCACATGAGGGCTCTTCAGTGGTGCCTCCGAAGGCAGTGGTCTCAACACAGAGGGGATCTAGAGGGTACTGTCAAGATCTCCAGAGATGCTGCTGTGGATTTGAAGTGGTGGATTGCAAGCAACAATCTTTCACAAGGAAAGCCGTTCCAGCAGTCGCCACCAGTGGCCACAGTCATAACGGATGCTTCCACTCTAGGGTGGGGAGCTCATCTGGGGGATCTGGAGATCAAAGGTCTTTGGTCTCCAGAGGAACAGATTTTTCACATCAATCTGTTAGAGTTACGGGCTGTACGTCTGGCTCTCAAGGCCTTCCTCCCTTCCCTTCGTGGTCAGTCGGTACAGGTCCTAACGGACAATACTACCACGATGTGGTACATAAACAAGCAGGGAGGAGTGGGGTCGTACCTTCTCTGCAGAGAAGCTCTTCGACTATGGTCCTGGGCAAAGGACCATCGGATTTGCTTGATAGCAAACCATCTGGCCGGAGTCTTGAACGTGCGTGCGGACAGTCTCAGTCGCCACTTCTCGGCAGACCACGAGTGGCGTCTCCATCCAGATCAAATCCGTTTAATCTTCCAGAAGTGGGGGTTTCCTCGGGTAGATCTGTTCGCCACTCGAGAGAACGCGCATTGTCCGTTGTTCTGCAGCCTTCAGTATCCAATGCAGGAAGCGTTGGGGGACGCGTTTCAAATGACCTGGTGCGGCCAGTTGCTTTACGCGTTTCCTCCCATACCCTTGATTCCTCGAGTATTGAGGAAGATTCGCCAAGACCGGGCTCTAGTAATCTTAATAGCTCCGGATTGGCCAAGGAGGGTGTGGTACTCCGACCTTCTCCAACTCTCAACGTGCCCGCCGCTCCGTCTCCCTTTCAGGGCAGACCTCCTCTCACAGTCGCAGGGGCAGGTTCTACACCCCAACCTCCAGAGTCTGCACCTACATGCCTGGAGATTGAACGGGGCAACCTGAGTTCCTTCTCTCTCCCGCCTGAGGTAGTGGATGTTATATTAGCGGCCAGGCGACACTCCACTAAATCTATCTACGCTAATAGGTGGTCTAAATTTGTTGCGTGGTGTGGAGAGAGGCAGATTGATCCTTTACATGCTCATCTATCGGACGTTTTGTCTTTTGCTCTATCTCTGGCGCAGAAAGGTTGTGCAGTGGCTACCATTAAAGGTTATTTATCGGCCTTGTCAGCCTTCATATGTCTTCCAGACCAACCATCTTTATTTAAATCCCCTATTGTTATCAGATTCTTGAAAGGTCTTCTAAATCAATATCCTCCAAAGCCATTCGTTATGCCGCAATGGGATTTGCCCTTAGTCCTGACTTTCCTTATGGGGTCCCCTTTTGAACCTATGCATTCTTGCCCCTTGAGGTATTTGGTTTTAAAAACAGTCTTCCTGATAGCTATAACATCAGCAAGGAGAGTGAGTGAGTTGCAGGCCTTATCAGTAAAACCCCCTTATACAACTTTTTATGGGGATAAGGTGGTGTTGAGGACCAAGGCTGCTTTCCTCCCGAAGGTTGTTTCACCCTTCCATTTGGCTCAGGCAATTACTTTGTCCACGTTCTATCCTCCGCCTCATCCTTCCAAAGAGGAAGAAAGACTGCACCGTCTGGACCCAAAGAGAGCGTTGAGCTTCTTTATCGATAGAACAAAGGATTTCAGGCTGGAGGATCAGCTGTTTATTGGATACGTGGGCAAGAGGAGAGGAAAGGCAGTCCACAAGAGAACACTATCCAGGTGGGTTGTTCTTTGCATTAAAATATGTTACTCTTTGGCAAAGAAGGATCCTCCTGAGGGCATTAGAGCTCATTCCACCAGAGCTAAGTCGGCCACTTCGGCCTTAGCCAGAGGTGTTCCTGTGGTCGACATCTGCAAGGCCGCAACTTGGTCGTCCCTTCACACTTTTGCAAAACATTACTGTTTAGATTCTGAGGTTAGAAGGGACGGCCATTTTGCACGGTCAGTGCTGCAGGATTTCTTGGTTTGACCATTTAGGCACCCACCGCCGGGCGTGGTACTGCTTTGGGACTCTATTCATGAGGTGAGGAATCCACAGGTAGTTGTATCCATCAGAAGAACGAGTTACTTACCTTCGGTAACGACTTTTCTGGTGGATACATTAGCTACCTGTGGATTCCTCACGGTCCCACCCGCCTCCCCGTTGCCTTTATGGTCTTGCCAAGTAATCCTTGAGTGTGCTCCTCTTGGTCTTTGAGGGTGCAATAGATGTATATATATATAATATATTTATATATATATGGGTATATGTGTATATATCTTTATGTATATACTTGGTGTGTGTATATATTTTAAAAGAGAGAGTTTTATATATATATATATATATATATGTACATAAAAAGATTTACAGTTATTCATACAATGTGGTGTATTTTTACAATATAATGGATGTTGCTTTGTTCTTTCATTGCATTGCCTGGTTGTTCTCATGCACGTAAAAAATGATTGGTACTGACGTCCGCGCGTCGTCGAGGACCTCTTATTGCCTGTATGACGTCAGACGGCGTCGCGTGCGAGACAGTGACGTCCTCGTCGACGTGCAGAGACTAGTAAGAAGATTTCCGTAGAATGCTGGCGCCATGGGAGTATTCATGAGGTGAGGAATCCACAGGTAGCTAATGTATCCACCAGAAAAGTCGTTACCGAAGGTAAGTAACTCGTTCTTTTTGGAGATAGGAAGTAATCCAGTCGAGAGCAATCCCTTGTATGCCGGCTTCGTGGAGTCTTTGAGTTAGGGTGTCATGGTCAACCGTATCAAAGGCAGCTGAGAGGTCCAAGAGAAGTAGTGCAGCAACTCCATTTCGGTCGACTGTGTTTTTAAGATCGTCCCAGATTGCCATGAGTGCCAATTCAGTGCTTCTTCCTGGGCGGAATCCAGTTTGGAAGTCTGAAAGTATAGAATTATCTTCAATGAATTGTGACATCTGGGCGAATGCTGCTCTCTCTATCAATTTGCCCAGGAAAGGTCCATTTGTGATAGGTCTGTAGTTGTTGGGGTCTTGCTGGTCTAGGTTTGTTTTCTTTAATAACGGTCGTATGTATGCCTTTTTCAGGTCTGCAGGAAAAGTTCCTGAAGTTAAAGAGTTGTTGATGATTCTTCTTACAGGTGTGGCAGCAGAAGTAGATAGCAGGATGTTCTTGAAGATTTGTGGTGGGCAAGGGTCAAAAGGGCAACCAGAAGGTCTGCTTGCTTTGACTAAATCCATAAAAATATCCTGGGATATTTGTTTGAAGGACTGTAGAGGTTGGGATGGTTTATTCTTAAAGGGTATTTTAGTAAAGGGGTTGGTGCTGATGGTTTTCTTCTGTTTTAAATAGGAGTCCAATGTGTCTGCCTTGGTTGTCTAGTGAGCTGCCAATTTGTTTGTGAAATCTTGAGTGGTGGGATGACTTCCTTCCATGCATGTAGGTTTTCGAAATTCATTGAGGTTTTTATAAAATTCCTTGGTTGTTGATTGAGCATTTAGAATTCTGTCTGAGTAGTATCTTTTTTTAGCTTTTTTGATTGATGATTTGTATATCCTGTTAAGTTTGTGTAGCTGGAGTTTGTCTTGACTGTTGTTTGTTTTGAGCCAGGTCCGCTGCAACTTTCTGATTTGTTGCTTTATCTTTTTAAGTTCTGTGTTTCTCCAAGGTGTTGGTTTTCTTTTGTCGTGTTTAGTTTTTCTGAGTGGTATTAGGACATCAAAAGCTTCCTGTAGCCACTCATAAAGTTTTGGTACAGAATGTAGGAAAGTACCATCTTGCCTGGCATGTTACCCCCATTTTTCACTGTATATATGTTGTTTTAGTTGTATGTATCACTGGGACCTTGCTAGTCAGGGCCCCAGTGCTCATAAGTGTGCCTGAATGTGTTACCTGTGTTATGACTAACTGTCTCACTGAGGCTCTGCTAATCAGAACCTCAGTGGTTATGCTCTCTCATTTCTTTCAAATTGTCACTAACAGGCTAGTGACCAATTTTACCAATTTACATTGGCTTACTGGAACACCCTTATAATTCCCTAGTATATGGTACTGAGGTACCCAGGGTATTGGGGTTCCAGGAGATCCCTATGGGCTGCAGCATTTCTTTTGCCACCCTTAGGGAGCTCTGACAATTCTTACACAGGCCTGCCACTGCAGCCTGAGTAAAATAACGTCCACGTTATTTTACTGCCATTTTACACTGCACTTAAGTAACTTATAAGTCACCTATATGTCTAACCTTTACCTGGTAAAGGTTGGGTGCTAAGTTACTTAGTGTGTGGGCACCCTGGCACTAGCCAAGGTGCCCCCACATTGTTCAGGGCCAATTCCCCGGACCTTGTGAGTGCGGGGACACCATTACACGCGTGCACTACATATAGGTCACTACCTAAGTGTAGCTTCACAATGGTAACTCCGAATATGGCCATGTAACATGTCTAAGATCATGGAATTGCCCCCTCTATGCCATCCTGGCATTGTTGGTGCAATCCCATGATCCCACGGGTCTCTAGTATAGACCCTGGCACTGCCAAACTGCCTTTCCCGGGGTTTCACTGCAGCTGCTGCCAACCCCTCAGACAGGCTTCTGCCCTCCTGGGGTCCAGCCAGGCCTGGCCCAGGATGGCAGAACAAAGGACTTCCTCTGAGAGAGGGTGTTACACCCTCTCCCTTTGGAAAATGGTGTGAAGGCAGGGTAGGAGTAGCCTCCCCCAGCCTCTGGAAATGCTTTCATGGTCACACATGGTGCCCATTTCTGCGTAAGCCAGTCTACACCGGTTCAGGGACCCCTTAGCCCTGCTCTGATGCGAAACTGGACAAAGGAAAGGGGAGTGACCACTCCCCTGACCTGTACCTCCCCTGGGAGGTGCCCAGAGCTCCTCCAGTGTGCTCCAGACCTCTGCCATCTTGGAAACAGAGGTGCTGCTGGCACACTGGACTGCTCTGAGTGGCCAGTGCCAGCAGGTGACGTCAGAGACTCCTTCTGATAGGCTCCTTCAGGTGTTGCTAGCCTATCTTCTCTCCTAAGTAGCCAAACCCTCTTTTCTGGCTATTTAGGGTCTCTGTCTTTGGGGATTCTTCAGATAACGAATGCAAGAGCTCATCCGAGTTCCTCTGCATCTCTCTCTTCACCTTCTGCCAAGGAATCGACTGCTGACCGCGCTGGAAGCCTGCAAAACTGCAACAAAGTAGCGAAGACGACTACTGCAACTCTGTAACGCTGATCCTGCCGCCTTCTCGACTGTTTTCCTGGTGGTGCATGCTGGGAGGGTAGTCTGCCTCCTCTCTGCACTAGAAGCTCCGAAGAAATCTCCCGTGGGTCGACGGAATCGTCCCCCTGCAACCTCAGGCACCAAAGAACTGCATCACCGGTACCCTGGGTCTCCTCTCAGCACGACGAGCGAGGTCCCTTGAATCCAGCAACTCTGTCCAAGTGACTCCCACAGTCCAGTGACTCTTCAGTCCAAGTTTGGTGGAGGTAAGTCCTTGCCTCCCCACGCCAGACTGCATTGCTGGGAACCGCGACTTTTGCAGCTACTCCGGCCTCCGCGACTTCCGGTGGAAATCCTTTGTGAACAGTCCAGCCTGGGTCCACGGCACTCTAACCTGCATTGCACGACCTCCTAAGTTGTCCTCCGGCGACGTGGGACTCCTTTGTGCGACTTCGGGTGAGCACCGTTTCACGCATCCTCGTAGTGCCTGTTTCTGGCACTTCTGTGGGTGCTGCCTGCTGCTGAGAGGGCTCCTTGTCTTGCTCGACGCCCCCTCTGTCCCCAGACGCAATTGGCGACATCCTGGTCCACAGCAGCATCCAAAAACACTAACTGCACGATTTGCAGCTAGCAAGGCTTGTTGGCGGTCTTTCGGCGGGAAAACACTTCTGCACGACTCTCCACGGCGTGGGGGATCCATCCTCCAAAGGGGAAGTCTCTAGCCCTTGTCGTTCCTGCAGAAACCACAGCTTCTACTGTCCAGTAGCAGCTTCTTTGCACCCACAGCTGGCATTTCCTGGGCATCTGCCCATCTCCGACTTGCTTGTGACTTTTGGACTTGGTCCCCTTGTTCCACAGGTACCCTCGCCTGGAAATCCATTGTTGTTGCATTGTTGGTTTGTGTCTTTCCTGCAGAATTCCCCTATCACGACTTCTATGTCCTTTGGGGAACTTTAGTGCACTTTGCACTCACTTTTCAGGGTCTTGGGGTGGGCTATTTTTCTAACCCTTACTATTTTCTAATAGTCCCAGCGACCCTCTACAAGGTCACATAGGCTTGGGGTCCATTCGTGGTTCGCATTCCACTTTTGGAGTATATGGTTTGTGTTGCCCCTATCCCTATGTGTCCCCATTGCATCCTAATGTAACTATACATTGTTTGCACTGTTTTCTAATACTATTACTGCATATTTTGGTATTGTGTACATATATCTTGTGTATATTTGCTATCCTCATACTGAGGGTACTCACTGAGATACTTTTGGCATATTGTCATAAAAATAAAGTACCTTTATTTTTAGTATATCTGTGTATTGTGTTTTCTTATGATATTGTGCATATGACACTAGTGGTACTGTAGGAGCTTCACTCGTCTCCTAGTTCAGCCTAAGCTGCTCTGCTAAGCTACCATTATCTATCAGCCTATGCTGCTAGACACCCTATACACTAATAAGGGATAACTGGGCCTGGTGCAAGGTGCAAGTACCCCTAGATACTCACTACAAGCCAGTCCAGCCTCCTACACAGAATTAATTGTATCTAGATCTGTGTTTGCTGTTAGTTATGTTTCTAAGTGATCCAAATTGAGTTTGCTCCATGGTCGATAGGTGTATGTATGTAAGTGGTTGTGGGGTGTGTTGATTTGTGGAGTTGTATGTCGGAAAGTTATCAGATGGTGGTCTGACCAGTTGGTTGGTGTGATGCTATGAATAGTAACGAGTTCAGGCTTAGCAAAAATGACATCTAGGATGTGACCAGCGATGTGTGTGGGATTGTGTACAATCTGATGTAGGTTCAATGCGAGTAGGCCAGTGGTGTTAGCTTTTGGATGGGGCATATTAGGTTTGTCAAACCAAGTGTTTAGATCCCCAAGAATGCATAGATTGGAGTATAGTGTAATAAGGTTTGAGACTGTGTCAAGAAAAGCATCTGGGAAAGTGGAGTTGTTAGGTGGAGGTCTGTAAAGGAGGAGAAAGTTACAGGAGGAAGTTGGAGTAGGGTGGCATCTGGTAAGGAGGGCTTCACAACCTTGTATGGAGATGTTGTCTGTTTTACTGAGGTTTATTGCCTGTTTGAATATAATAGCTAGTCCACCTCCTCTCTTGCCTACACAGTTTTGTGTGATGGTTTGATAGCCCGGAGGAAGGGCTTGGTGCAACACTGGTGCCATGTCATCTCCCAACCAGGATTCCGTAATGAATAGTAAGTCAGGTTGTGTGTCTGTGAGCAGGTCGTAGATGTGGTGCTTGTTTTTTGAGAGTGATCGAGCATTTATGAGCTGGCAGTTTAGATAAGGTGTGTTAGTGGTAGTGTTGTTTTGTTTAGTAGAAGGGTAAGTAGTGTAATGTGAGCTTGAAGCAGGAGTGTTGCTAGTTGTGATAACTGTTTGAGGCTCACAATAGTCTTGCTTTTCAATATAGTGTTCCTCTTCCAGCAGGTTAAGGAGGCATTTTGTGTTGCTATCTGCTGCACATATAGAAGGAGGTTCACTGCCTCTCTGGATTGTTTTTGTGCAGGAAGGTGCCCCTTCCGGCACAAAAACAATCCTGCCTACGTTGGTGCTAGGTAGCAATTTGTGCACCAGCACAGGCAGAAGGGACAGAAATGCACTGTATTTCATAAACACGGTCCATTTCTGCCCTTTTATTTTGGCGTAGGGCAGTGTAGCAAGATGACTTGTGGCACTGTCCTATGCCAAATCCTCATAAATGAGGACCTTTGTTTTTAGTTACACCTTTGACCACAAACCCACACTCACTGACCTTTGGTTTGATAAATACTGTTTAATATTAATATTATTTTCTTACCTTAAAAATGATTTGCTGTGGGAAATGGGGACATTTATTATTGTGGATGATGAGGAGGACCACGTTCTAGACATTTTTGCAGGAGGGGGGTCCTACACCTAAAAATCTTTGAGAGGGGGTCCCGGCATCACAAAGTTTGAAGACATCTGCTCTAGGGTCAAGCACCCATAAACACCCAGTCATACCATTGTAGGCTAGGTGCTCTGGTGGAAACCAAAAGCACAAACTCAACATGTACACTGCATGCACTATGGGCAAGACACCCCTCTGGCAGGCCTTCCATCCCTAAGGCAGGGTGCACCACACTGTTTGTGAGAGCATAGTTGCATGAGCAATATGCCCTCACTTTGTCCTTTCCAAACCTGGGACATAGTGAGTGAACAGAGCCGCCATTTTAACACGTGCTGGGCACTGGTCAACACGAGTTTCACAGCTACATGATGGCCTCTCTGAACCCTGGGTTGTTTAGTATCAAACAACTCAGAATGATAAATATAAACTGGTACCAGTATTGGATTTATTACAAAATGTACTGGGGGTCATCTTGGAGGTGCCCCCTGCAAATTCTAACCACCCTGTCATTGTTGCTGGCTGGTCCTCACCATACTGCCACTTCCAGACACTAGTCTGTACCCCTGAGGTGAGGGCCTCAGCCCTCTAGGATGCAAGACAAAGCCCTTCTTAGGTGAAGGTGCTAACACCCCCTCCCTCAGGAATATGCACTGTCCTGTGGGCGAGCTTCAAAGGCCTTACCGCCTTTGAAACTCAACCTCCAGGCTTGCTGCTAGCAGCAGAGAGCTGTCTTGTTGAAAACCCTCACTTTTGGCGGGAGCAACTTCATGAAATTCAAACCTAGGACAGGGGAGTGGCCATACTTAGCATGCACCACCCCTGAGGTGTTGCTTTAGAGGTGTACCCTCTGTTTCATTTTCCTCCATCTTGGATGGAAGTAAAATAACCAATCAGGTGTATGTATGTGCCCTGTGCCCACTGGAAGTGGTGACTTAGTTGGTGTAGCCGCCCTAAGTTAGATGACCCATTGGTCACTAGCAGGTTCCCCCTAAAACAGCCACTAAATTCAGTATTTAGTGGGCAACCCTTGACCAGAGATTCAAATTCAACGGACGAAAAGACCAGCAACAAGAAGTTCCGAAGGCACAAGAACTGTGGACCTGCTGCACAAAGAAAAGTCGCCAAACCCTGCCTGTTGCACCCAGGACACGACAGTCCGCCGCTGAGGAGTTGCTGGACAACTCTAAAGAAACCCAGAGGACCGCCAGGGTTTGCAAATTGCCAGAGAACTCCCTTTAGAGTGGAGGTATCACTCGAACACCACAAGAAACCATCAAGCTAGTGAGGGTCGCTTCACTGACCAGCTACTAACCCCCGAACCAGAAGTCGCAGCTGGGACCAAACTGCAACCCGATGACTGTGATGAGGAACCCTGCCAGCGTGCCAAGTTTGGTGGCACTGCGGCCTCCAGTGGCCAAACTGTGCCAATAGCAGGGGTATTGGCCATCCTACGTTTGCCATCAAGAAGGATAGCCCGCCCGGGCTCAGAAAGGACCAGGAGGAAACCCCAGTCGAGGGACTTCAAAAACAACCCTACCTCCCACCAGAGTGCCCCTGTTGTCCTGCAAACGACCCTTGACCCATCCTACTTCCTGCTTCTGAGGGCACTTTTGTGCACAGCTCTTGGCTCACCAACTCACTCTTCACCTGGCCGCCTTGTGCCCTTCACTGAAGAACCTGCTGTGCCCTAAGGGTCCCCCCGGCCCCCCTTGCGACCTCGACACTCCAAGGGGACACCCAGGATTAATCTTTAAACTTGCCTGTGCAGTGCTTTTCCAAGTGGTCCCTCGCAGTGGCCCTGCACCGGCTCCAGAAACCTTTTCCCGCTGCTCTTGGTGGAACCGGGAGCTGCCCAAACTTCTCTTGCTGGTACAGCATGCCCACCAACCAGCTCGACCAACCTGCAAAAGAAGATCTTGGTAAACCAACTGTGTGATTTTCTGTGTATTTTTAAAAGTTATCCTCCATTGATTCCTATGGTGCATAATTATGCACAGAAAGACTAACTTTATTAAAATTCAAAAATTCATATCTTGAAAAGTACTTAACCAATTCTGTTGATCTTGGTTTTACAATTTATATAAAAATCTGAAGTAGTTTTCTAAATTGGTCTTGAGCTATTCCTTTGAGTGTGTGAGTTGCAAGATTGATGCTGTGCGTACTGCAAATGCTTTGCACTTCCCCATGATTGGCCTAACTGCTTGACCAGGCTACCCTAAACATTAGAGCGTTAGGGTTTACCCCTGTGTAGGAGGCTGGCCTGGCTTGTAGTGGGTACTTACACTCTGTACCAGGACCAGTTATCCCTTATTAGTGTAGAAGAGGTGTTTCTAGCAGCTTAGACTGATAGAAGGTAGCTATAGCTGAGCAGCTTAGGCTGAACTAGGAGACATGCAAAGCTCCTACTATACCACTGGTGTCATATGCACAATATCATAAGAAAACACAATACACAGATATACTAAAAATAAAGGTACTTTATTTTTATGACAAGATGCCAAAGTATCTCAGTGAGTACCCTCAGTATGAGGATGCCAAATATACACAAGATATATGTACACAATACCAAAAATATGCAGTAATAGCAAAAGGAAGTAATGCAAGCAATGTAGAATTACAGTAGATTGCAATAGGAGCACATAGGTGCAGGGGCAACACAAACCATATACTCTAGAAGTGGAATGGGAACCACGAATGGACCCCAAACCTATGTGAGCTTGTAGAGGGTCGCTGGGGCTGTAAGAAAACAGTGAGGGTTAGAAAAATAGCCCACCCCAAGACCCTGAAAAGTAGGTGTAAAGTGCACCTATGTTCCCCAGAGAGCAGAGAAGTCGTGATAGGGGAATTCTGCAAGGAAGACCAACACCAGCAATGCAACAAAGGTGGATTTCCGGACGAGAGTACCTGTGGAACAAGGGGACCAAGTCCAAGAGTCGCGACAAAGTCGGAAGTGGGCAGATGCCCAGGAAATGCCAGCTGAGGGTGCAAAGAAGCTGCCACCGGATGGTAAAAGCTGTGGATTCTGCAAGAACGAAGAGGACTAGGAACTTCCCCTTTGGAGGATGGATGTCCCACGTCGTGAAGAAGCTTGCAGAGGTGTTCCCACGCAGAAAGACCGCAAACAAGCCTTGCTAGCTGCAAGGGTCGGATTAGGGTTTTTGGATGCTGCTGTGGCCCAGGAGGGACCAGGATGTCGCCAATTGCGTGAGGAGACAGAGGGGGCGCCCAGCAATATAGGGAGCTCTCACAGAAGCAGGCAGCACCCGCAGAAGTGCCGGAACAGGCACTACGAAGAGGAGTGAACCAGAGCTCACCCGAAGTCACAAAAGGAGATCCCACGACGCCGGAGGACAACTCAGGAGGTTGTGCACTGCAGGTTAGTGTCGGGGACCCAGGCTTGGCTGTGCAGAAAGGAAATCCTGGAAGAGTGCACAGGAGCCGGAGCAGCTGCAAATCACGTGGTACCCAGCAATGCAGTCTAGCATGGGGAGGCAAGGACTTACCTCCACCAAACTTGGACTGAAGAGTCACTGGACTGTGGGAGTCACTTGGACAGACTTGCTGAGTTCCAGGGACCACGCTCGTCGTGATGAGAGGGGACCCAGAGGACCGGTGATGCAGTTCTTTTGGTGCCTGCGGTTGCAGGGGGAGGATTCCGTCGTCCCACGGGAGATTTCTTCTGAGCTTCTAGTGCAGAGAGGAGGCAGACTACCCCCACAGCATGCACCACCAGGAAAACAGTTGAGAAGGCGGCAGGATCAGCGATACAAGGTTGCAGTAGTCGTCTTTGCTACTTTGTTGCAGTTTTGCAGGCTTCCTGAGCAGTCAGCGGTCGGTTCCGTGGCAGAAGGTGAAGAGAGAGATGCAGAGGAACTCTGATGAGCTCTGATGAGCTCTTGCATTCGTTATCTAAAGAATTCCCCAAAGCAGAGACCCTTAATAGCCAGAAAAGGAGGTTTAGCTACCTAGGAAGGAGGATAGGCTAGCAACACAGGTAAGAGCCTATCAGGAGGAGTCTTTGACGTCACCTGCTGGCACTGGCCACTCAGAGCAGTCCAGTGTGCCAGCAGCACCTCTGTTTCCAAGATGGCAGAGGTCTGGAGCACACTGGAGGAGCTCTGGGCACCTCCCCTGGGAGGTGCAGGTCAGGGGAGTGGTCACTCCCCTTTCCTTTGTCCTGTTTCATGCCAGAGCAGGGCTGGGGGATCCCTGAACCGGTGTAGACTGGCTTATGCAGAGATGGGCACCATCTGTGCCCATCAAAGCATTTCCAGAGGCTGGGGGAGGCTACTCCTCCCCAGCCCGGACACCTTTTTCCAAAGGGAGAGGGTGTAACACCCTCTCTCTGAGGAAGTCCTTTGTTCTGCCTTCCTGGGCCAAGCCTGGCTGGACCCCAGGAGGGCAGAAACCTGTCTGAGGGGTTGGCAGCAGCAGCTGCAGTGAAACCCCGGGAAAGGCAGTTTGGCAGTACCCGGGTCTGTGCTAGAGACTCAGGGGATCATGGAATTGTCTCCCCAATGCCAGAATGGCATTGGGGTGACAATTCCATGATCTTAGACATGTTACATGGCCATGTTCGGAGTTACCATTGTGACGCCATACATAGGTAGTGACCTATGTATAGTGCACGCGTGTAATGGTGTCCCCGCACTCACAAAGTCCGGGGAATTTGCCCTGGACGATGTGGGGGCACCTTGGCTAGTGCCAGGGTGCCCGCACACTAAGTAACTTAGCTCCCAACCTTTACCAGGTAAAGGTTAGACATATAGGTGACTTATAAGTTACTTAAGTGCAGTGGTAAATGTCTGTGAAATAACGTGGACGTTATTTCACTCAGGCTGCAGTGGCAGGCCTGTGTAAGAAGTGTCAGATCTCCCTATGGGTGGCAAAAGAAATGCTGCAGCCCATAGGGATCTCCTGGAACCCCAATACCCTGGGTACCTCAGTACCATATACTAGGGAATTATAAGCGTGTTCCAGTATGCCAGTGTGAATTGGTGAAATTGGTCACTAGCCTGTTAGTGACAATTTGTACAGAGAGAGCATAACCACTGAGGTTCTGGTTAGCAGAGCCTCAGTGAGACAGTTAGGCATCACACAGGGAACACATACATATAGGTCACAAGCTTACGAGCACTGGGGTCCTGGCTAGCAGGGTCCCAGTGACACATAACAAACATACTGAAAATATAGGGTTTTCACTATGAGCACTGGGCCCTGGCTAGCAGGATCCCAGTGAGACAGTGAAAACACCCTGACATATACTCACAAGCAGGCCAAAAGTGGGGGTAACAAGGCTAGAAAGAGGCTACTTTCTCACACCCTGTGAACCAAAGTGTGGTTGCCTTGACTCCCTGCACAGTGTTCCTAGCTTTGCACACTACATAGAGAGCCAACCTCGTACACAAGATCCATGTGGTTCCTGAAACTCTAGCGCCGGTGGATGAACCAGTGCCGATGCGCATGTCAGATCCTGGTGAACTCTAACTTATTTCCGACCAATCATCCTAACAGAGAACCCAAAGGATTAATGCTTTTGGCAAGCATATGTTGGTATGGCTAGCACAGGTTGAATTGACAGGGCAGTTGGTAACATTGTTGTTCTTTGTATACATCTCTGGATGAGGTCAACTTGGGTTCTCCAGCGATGTACAGCCTTCACTAATGGACAGGCCTTTAGAAGGGCATTGCCCGTTCATAGATAAGACATACACCACTTTGAAACACTTCAAGAATTGAAGAGACTGCCAAACTGTTTCTGACCAGTTCTGGAAACTTGGGACTATTCTGGAGTGCTGGTGCATAATCAGAGACTGCCTCCCTAACCAGACATGCAGCAGATAATCCATTCCTTTTGGAGCAGTGGATGCAGATACAGGAAGACCAATGGGAGCACCGTTCTTTTAACTCCTCTTTCCTTGATACAACGGTCAACAAACCACTTTAGTTTGCCATCAGCAGTATATGCCCAACTAATGTGGGGTAAAATGTAACACTTCCTTCCATTTTAGTGAGCCATCACATCTAAAAGAAGGCCTTGCAAATAGGCTACGTCCTTCCTTTTCTTCTCCCACACATGTTATTTCACAGCCATTTTCACTGCACTTAAGTAACTTATAAGTCACCTATATGTCTAACCTTCACTTGCTAAAGGTTAGATGCAAAGTTACTAAATATGAGGGCATCCTTGCACTAGCAAAGGTGCCCCCACATAGTTCAGGGCCATTTCCCCGGAATTTGAGTGCGGGAATTCCACTACATGCGTACACCATATATAGGTCAATACCTATATGTAGCTTCACAATGGTAACTCCGAATATTGCCATGTAACATGTCTAAGATCATGGAATTGTCCCCCCATTCCAAATCTGGTATTGGGGAGCCAGTTCCATGCATCCTGGGGGCTCCACCATGGACCCCTAGTACCGCCAAACCAGCTCTCTGAGGCTTGCACTACAGCTGCTGCCACCTCACAGACAGGGTTCTGCCCTCCTGGGGTCTGGGCAGCGCAGTCCCAGGAATGCAGAACAAAGCATTTCCTCTGAGCGCAGGGTGTTAAATCCTCTTCCTTTGGAAATAGGTGTTACAGGCTTGGGAGGGGTAGCCTCCCCCAGCCTCTGGAAAGACTTTGAAGGGCACAGATGGTGCCCTCCTTGCATAAACCAGTCTACACCGGTTCAGGAACCACTTGCCCCTGATCTGGCATGAAACTGGACAAAGGAAAGGGGAGTGACCACTCCCCTGTCCATCACCACCCTAGGGGTGCTACCCAGAGCTCCTCCAGTGTGTCCCAGACTTCAGCCATCTTGCTTTGAAATGTGTGGGGGCACTCTGGATGGCTCTGAGTGGCCAGTGCCAGCAGGTGACATCAAAGACCCCTCCTGATAGGTCCATACCTGATAAGGTAGCCAATCCCCCTCTCAGGACTATTTAGGATCTCTCCTGTGGGTTCTCTTCAGATTCTGTCTGCAAGTTTCCTTCATGAATCCTCTGCAATTATTGCTTCATCCTCTGACCTCGGATCAACTGCAGCCTGCTCCAGGAACCGTTGTAACAGCAACAAAGTATCCACAAGGGATTCTTTTCCTCTGCAACTTCAGCTCAAGCCAGCAACTGCAACAGTTTCCACGGTGTGCACGCTCTGAGGACTCCCTGTCTTCACCCTGCACCAGAAGGACCGAAGAAATCTCCTGTGGGGTGACGGAGTCACTCCTCTGCTCACGCAGGCACCTTCCAAGATGACGACCTGTACCCTTGGACATCCTCTCACAGCGACGAGCATGCTACTAAGGACACAGAGGGTGGACCCCATTGACATAGACTGTCCTGAGGTCCTGCTGACGCACGTTGGAGGAGGAAAGACCTTGCCTTCCCTGAGAGCAGTGGTACCCCTGTGCACTGTGTCTTCTTCACCTACTGAGGCCTCTGTGAACTATTTGCAAAATTCCTTTGTGCACAGCCTGGCCCAGGTGTCCAGCACTCCATCCTGCGACGCTCAACTCGCTGAGTTGTTCTCTGGTGGCGTGGGACCTTCCTTGTTGTGCTGCACCAACCGCGTCTTGCACCTCCTTTGGTTAATTTACTTACCTTTACTGTATTCTTACTCTCCCAGCGATTCTGCACACACTAACTTGTCTACGAGGGAATTTGTGATTCACATTCCACTTTCTTAGCTTTTCCTATTGTTTGCACTATCCTATGTCTAATTACTTAACTTATTTTGGTGTCTAGTGTATATATTGTGTATAATACTTACCTCGAGAAGGAGTATTGCCTCTAAGATATTTTTGGTACTGTGTCACCCAAATAAACTACCTAGCCTAAGCTGCTAGAACACTACTACTTCACTAATAAGGGATAACTGGACCTAGTATAAGGTGTACGTACTCAAGGTACCCACTACAAGCCAGGCCAGCCTCCTACATTGGTGGTGCAGCTGTGGATTAAGTACTTGCAATTGCTTTACCACTTTGATACCTGTGCTTTTCACAAGAAAGGCTTGCTCCAGTACTTAGAGCTATACATAATATATGCATTTTCTAACCTTCAAAAACGTTCATTAAACTTTGCAAAAGTCTTACAAAGTTTCTGAAAAGTTTTCTTCTTTTCTCCAGAAAGTTAGCTCTGTTGCTCTACTAACTTTTTACTCACTTTCCTAAACTTTTTCTCTTTTAATATGTCTTCTGTAGAAGCTACCCCTAGAGTTGTGAAAACAACATATGAGAATTTTAACTTTAAAAGTTTGAGGGGTCTCTCTATTGAAAGAAGTTTAGGGATTGGGAAGAACCCCAATAAGGAGTTCATCTTAAATCTTCTCCTGAAAGGTGACCAGGGACTTAGCACTGGTCAGGATCAGACAGAGGGGGGAGTAGAGAGAGAATCCTACCAGGCAGGCTTTGAGGAGCACACTGATAATCCTGGGAATGGTCCTTCCACTGATCTTTCTGTTAATAGGCCCCTTAGTACAACTGGGAGTGGGAAGGGTTCACGCACTAGTAGGACTCTCTTCACCCCTAGAGGCCAGGTTACTAGGGTGGCTCAAGTTAGGAAAAGATCCCCCTCAGCAAATTCCAATGTTATTTCTGTGTGAGAAGAAGCCCCAATTCTAACCCTGAGGACCAGTACCTAGATAGCAAACTCAGAAAGCTGAGGTTAGAGGAGGCCAGACTGAGGCTACAGCAGCAGTTGGCCTTAGATAGGGAATCCCTGGCTGTGAAAAAGGAAAGGCAGGGTTTGGGGTTAGTTCCCCATGGTGGGAGCAGCATTTTCATTAACTCTAATTTGAGGGAACCCTCATTTGATTACAGAAATCTGCATAAAGTTGTCCCTCCTTACAAGGATGGAGATGACCTGTACAAGTGGTTTGCTGCACTTGAGAGGGCCTGTAAAGTTTAGATGGGGCCCTCAAGTTCAGTGGGCTGCTATCCCGTGGCTATCTTTCTCTAGCAAGGGGAGGGACAGACTCCTTATTGTCAGGGATAACGATGCAGATAACTACCACATTCTTAAAAGTGCACTCTTAGATGGTCTGCTCTTCATTGAACAATACAGCATAAAGTTCAGAGAGACCAGAAAGGAGTCATTACAGATTTGGACAGATTTTGTAGACTGTTCAGTAAAGGCCCTCGAAGGTTGGTTACATGCCAGTAAGGTGACTGACTATGAAAGCCTATATAACTTAATTCTGAGAGAACATATATTGAATAATTGTGTGTCTGACTTGTTGCATCAGTATCTTGTGGACTCAGATCTGACCTCTCCCCAAGAACTGGGAAACAAGGCAGACAAATGGGTCAGAACAAGGGTGAACAGAAAAGTTCATACAGGGGGAGACAAGGACATCAAGAAGAAGGATGGTAAGTCACAGGACAAGGCTGGGGACAAAGATAAAAAAAAAAATCTTCTGAGTCTTCATCAGGCCCACAAAAATCCTCTGGGGGTGGTGGGTCCAAATACTCTTCTCACAATCAGAAAAGGCCATGGTGTTATCTCTGTAAAGCCAAAGATTCTTGGGCAAGTGATCCCACTTGTCCAAAAAGAAACACCAAACCTCCCACCACCACAACCCCCACTGCTTCCACTAGTGCCCCTAGTAATAGCAATGGTGGTGGGAAGAGCACTACAATTAGCCAGTCAAAGGGTGTAGCTGGGCTCACCATTGGTAATGCAGTGGGGTTGGTCTAGTTAGGGAGACCACTGAGGCTGTTTTAGTCTCTGATGGTGGCATTGACCTAGCCACGTTAGTTGCTTGTCCCCTTAATATGGATAACTACAAGCAACTACCCCTAATAAATGGTGTACAGGTTGAGGCCTACAGGGACACAGGTGCCAGTGTCACTATGGTGATGGAGAAACTGGTTGCCCTTGAGCAGCACCTACTTGGTCATCAGTACTAAGTGACAGAGCCCATCGCAACACTTGTTAGCCACGCCATGGCTGTTGTGAATCTCAACTTGGGGGGTTATTGGTCCAAAGAAAGTTGCGGTAGCCTCTGACTTACCTGTAGAATGTCTGCTAGGCAATGATTTGGAGACTTCAGCTTGGGCTGAGGTGGAGTTGGAGGCCCATGCAGGAATGCTAGGATTTCCTAGGCATACCTTTGCTCTTACTAGGGCTCAAGCCAAGAAGCAAAGAGAGCAGGGAAACTTGGATTCTGGAACAATGTACCAAGTGCTCCCAAAAACTAGGATTTCGGAAGGGCAAACCCTTGTCCACTATCCCTCCCTCTCCACATGATTCCTGTTTTGAGGAAGAGGAATCCTCTCCCTGTGTAGAACTTACACCAGAGGAGCTGTAAGCTGATACAGCTGAGCTTTTGGGTGCAGGGAGGCCTGCCAGGGAGGAACTGAGTGTTGCACAGCAGACCTATCCCACACTAGAGGGTCTCAGACAGCAAGCTATTAAACAGCAGAATGGGGATGTCAATGACAGCCAGTGTTTACTCGGAGAATAATCTCCTATATACTGAAGCAAGGTACCTTAAACCTTGTGCCACCAGGCAACTAATCATCCCCCTTCAGTACAGGGAATTCCTCCTAACTCTAGCTCATGACATTCCCTTGGCTGGGCATTTAGGCCAGAGTAAAACATGGGACAGACTTGTTCCACATTTTTACTGGCCCCATATGTCAGAAGACACAAAGGAGTTTTGTCGCTCCTGTGTCACATGCCAAGCCAGTGGCAAGACAGGTGGCACCCAAAAGGCCCCCTTAATCCCACTGCCCGTGGTTGACGTGCCCAACGCGGGACATCTTGTTGGGGGTCAAGGGCAACAAGTTTTTATGTTTACTTTGTCCTTGGGACAAGTAGGGCCAATCCCCTGCAGCACAAACCCTTTGGCTGCCTGTTTATAGAGAGTAGAACTCTCTGCAGTTGAGGTAATGTGTTTCCAAAAGATAATGCTGTCCGAACTTGTATTTATGGTTCATTATTTGAAAGCCTTCATTATTAGGGTGAGTGCTGTAAATAAATGTTTTAAGGTCACACTTCACTACTGACGTTGGTTCCAGTACAAAAAAAAAAAAACGTGTATACACATGTTTGAAAAGTTTAGGCTATGAGGCTAAGTATAATGCTCCCAGAATGCTCTCTGATTAGATGCAAATGAAGTGTCATTTAGTAAAATGTGTTGATGCATGCTAGCATTTCCCAAAAATATTTCTAATGGAAAATCAGTGTAACCATTTTCAACACGAATATGGGAAGCATGAAAATAAACAGACACTGACAAACCCAACTGGTCTGACATATTTTTTATAAGTCTTTTAGTTTCATCAATGCGTGTCTTGTTTTGACATGGCTTTTGTAACACTTTATTGTTGTGGGAGCTACCAGGCCCTCAACATTGTAACAAACACTGGCAAAAAAAAAAAAAAAAGTTTTTTAACTCTAAAAGCACACGTTGCCACCAGTGGCATAACAAAGGCCCCGCAGCCGCCCTCCAGGGGGCCCCTTCAGCACAGCACCTGCCCTGAGTGAGTCTGGAGAGGGGGCTCCTCCATGTTCTTTGCAAAGGGGCACCCTCCAGTTTCGTTACGTCACTGATTGGCACTGTAGTTCCTGACACTGAACAAAACTACTTTGTGTGCCAATATGCTCCTTCCTTGTGGAAGAGCAGAATGCAATCACTCACAGTAAAGCCAGACCAAAGAGAGAGAAATAGAAGTTTAATAAAAACAAAATGTCTTTGTTAACACCAGACCTAATTAGGGACCAAGACCCACATGTAGGTAGCTTTTTGCATGTCACAAACAGCAACTTTCGCTGTTTGCGACGTGCAAAAAGCACATTGCGATGCACAAACCCAGTTTTGTGATTCAGTAACCTGGTTACCGAATCGCAAAACGGGTTTGCGACTCGCAATTAGGAAGGGGTGTTCCCTTCCTAATTGCGACTCGCAGTGCAATGTAGGATTGTTTTGTGATCGCGGGCGCAAACCAATCGCAGTTTGCACCCATTTCAAAGGGGTGCTAACACTTTCGCAAAAGGGAAGGGGTCCCCATGGGACCCCTTCCCCATTGTGAATGTCACTGTAAACATTTTTTCAGAGCAGGCAGTTTCATTTTTCATTTTTGCAATGCATCTCGTTTTCCTTTAAGGAACCAGTCACAGACATGGTGGTCTGCTGTCTCAAGCAGGCCACCATCCCTGTGAGGGCCGCTATTCGCAAGGGGGTCGCAAATTGCGACCCACCTCATGATTATTCACTAGTTGGGCATTTGCGAGGCCCTTGCGAATCACATACGGTGTCAGGGAGACCATCCTACATTCGGATTTGCGACTCGCAATTTGCGGGTCGCAAATCTGAACCTACCTACATGTGGCCCCAAATTCTTAAAGAAAGTCACAAAAGTGCACCCATAGTATATGTCGTACCCCTATAAAATATTTGTGAACTGTATTTTAGCATGGGTAAATACGCATGTGTAGATTTGCTCATGTGAAAATCTATTGAGCTTTTGCAAGTTAATTTTCCCTCCGGCCACTTTCTTCCCAACCCTGGAAGAAGTTCTAATTCTGCCATCGTCAGGAGTAAATGTCCAACCTTTCTTATTATGGGAAAATATTAGAGAGAAGCTGGTGAAAATCTTTAAACATGCAGGTTAGTAGGTTTGCAGACTCAAAGGCATTCCAGCCCTGGAACTATTGCTTACTGCTTCCTCCAGCCCCAGTATGCAGATCTGCAGAAAGGTGGCAAAATAAGGAAATTGCTACAGTAGGGATTGAAACTGCAAGTATTCAAGCCCTACTATGGTAGTAGCCCTGGCATAATCAGAGAGGCTATTATAAGAGCTCTTACATAATGAGATTGCTGCCATAATGTGTCGCCACACTACATGACACCAAAGGTACAAGTAGATCTTTTTACAGGACAAGTAGATTTGAGAAGCAACCTGTCCCCTGGACAAGTAGATATTTTAATAAATTCCACACCCCTGCCTTTGAAAGGGTAGGGGTTAAAATTGTTGCCCTCCTTGACCCTCCAACAGCTTCTGGCAATAGATTCAGCCAGGTGGTGGTGGACCATTGTAGGAAAGTACCATCTTGCCTGGCATGTTACCCCCATATTTCACTGTATATATGTTGTTTTAGTCTATGTGTCACTGGGACCCTGCCAGACAGGGCCCCAGTGCTCATAAGTGTGCCCTGTATGTGTTCCCTGTGTGATGACTAACTGTCTCACTGAGGCTCTGCTAACCAGAACCTCAGTGGTTTTGCTCTCTCTGCTTTCCAAATTGTCACTAACAGGCTAGTGACCAATTTCAACAATTCACATTGGTATACTGGAACACCCTTATAATTCCCTAGTGTATGGTACTGAGGTACCCAGGGTATTGGGGTTCTAGGAGATCCCTATGGGCTGCAGCATTCCTCTTGCCACCCATAGGGAGATCTGACTATTCTTACACAGGCCTGTCAGAGCAGCCTGAGTGAAATAACGTCCACGTTATTTCACAGCCATTTATCACTCCACTTAAGTAACTTATAAGTCACGTATATGTCTAACCTTCACCTGGTGAAGTTTGGGTGCAAAGTTACTTAGTGTGTGGGCACCCTGGCACTAGCCAAGGTGCCCCCACATTGTTCAGGGCAAATTCCCCGGACTTTGTGAGTGCAGGCACACCATTACACATGTGCACTATACATAGTTCACTACCTATGTATAGCCTCACAATGGTAACTCCGAACATGGCCATGTAACATGTCTAAGATCATGGAATTGTCACCCCAATGCATTGGGGAGACAATTCCATGATCCCTCGGGTCTCTAGCACAGAACGTACTGCCAAACTTCCTTTCCAGGGTGTCCACTGCAGCTGCTGCTGCTGCCAACCCCTCTGACAGGTTTCTGCCCTCCTGGGGTCCAGGCAGCCCTGGCCCAGGAAGGCATAACAAAGGATTTCCTCTGAGAGAGGGTGTGACACCCTCTCCCTTTGGAAATAGGTGGGATGGCTGGGGAGGAGTAGCCTCCCCCATCCTCTGGAAATGCTTTGATGGGCACGGATGGTGCCCATTTCTGCATAAGCCAGTCTACACCAGTTCAGGGGACCCCTTAGCCCTGCTCTGGCGCGAAACTGGACAAAGGAAAGGCCCAGAGCTCCTCCAGTGTGCTCCAGACCTCTGCCATCTTGGAAACAGAGGTGCTGCTGGCACACTGGACTGCTCTGAGTGGCCAGTGCCATCAGGTGACGTCAGAGACTCCTTGTGATAGGCTCCTTCAGGTGTTGCTAGCCTATCCTCTCTCCTAGGTAGCCAAACCCTCTTTTCTGGCTATTTAGGGTCTCTGTCTCTTGGGATTCCTTAGATAACGAATGCAAGAGCTCATCCGAGTTCCTCTGCATCTCTCTCTTCACCTTCTGCCAAGGAATCGACTGCTGACCGCGCTGGAAGCCTGCAAAACTGCAACATAGTAGCAAAGACGACTACTGCAACTCTGTAACGCTGATCCTGCCGCCTTCTCGACTGTTTTCCTGGTGGTGCATGCTGTGGGGGTAGTCTGCCTCCTCTCTGCACTAGAAGCTCTGAAGAAATCTCCGGTGGGTCGACGGAATCGTCCCCCTGCAACCGCAGGCACCAAAGTACTGCATCACCGGTACCTTGGGTCTCCTCTCAGCACGACGAGCGAGGTCCCTTTAATCCAGCAACTTTGTCCAAGTGACTCCCACAGTCCAGTGACTCTTCAGTCCAAGTTTGGTGGAGGTAAGTCCTTGCCTCCCCACGCCAGACTGCATTGTTGGAAACCGCGACTTTTGCAGCTACTCCGGCCTCCGTGCACTTCCGGCGGAAATCCTTTGTGCACAGTCCAGCCTGGGTCCACGGCACTCTAACCTGCACTGCACGACCTTCTAAGTTGTTCTCCGGCGACGTGGGACTCCTTTGTGCGACTTCGGGTGAGCACCGTTTCACGCATCCTTGTAGTGCCTGTTTCTGGCACGACTTCGGGTGAGCACCGTTTCACGCATCCTTGTAGTGCCTGTTTCTGGCACTTCTCCGGGTGCTACCTGCTGCTGAGAGGGCTCCTTGTCTTGCTCGACGTCCCCTCTGTCCCCTGACGCAATTTGCGACATCCTGGTCCCTCCTGGGCCACAGCAGCATCCAAAAACCCTTACCGCACGATTTGCAGCTAGCAAGGCTTGTTGGCGGTCTTTCGGCGGGAAAACACTTCTGCACGACTCTCCACGGCGTGAGGGATCCGTCCTCCAAAGGGGAAGTCTCTAGCCCTTGTCGTTCTTGCAGAAACCTATGCTTCTACTGTCCAGTAGCAGCTCCTTTGCACCCACAGCTGGCATTTCCTGGGCATCTGCCCATCTCCGACCTGCTTGTGACTTTTGGACTTGGTCCCCTTGTTCCACAGGTACCCTCAACTGGAAATCCATCGTTGTTGCATTGTTGGTTTGTGTCTTTCCTGCAGAATTCCCCTATCACGACTTCTATGTCCTTTGGGGAACTTTAGTGCACTTTGCACTCACTTTTCAGGGTCTTGGGGTGGGCTATTTTTCTAACCCTTACTATTTTCTAATAGTCCCAGCGACCCTCTACAAGGTCACATAGGTTTGGGGTCCATTCGTGGTTCGCATTCCACTTTTGGAGTATATGGTTTGTGTTGCCCCTATCCCTATGTGTCTCCATTGCATCCTATTGTAACTATACATTGTTTGCACTGTTTTCTAATACTATTACTGCATATTTTGGTATTGTGTACATATATCTTGTGTATATTTGCTATCCTCATACTGAGGGTACTCACTGTCCTGCCATTTGATAAGTTTTGTTTTGACCAATGACTTTGTGTTTCACCACTGCGCATATTAGTTGCTCGATGTTCACCAGTAGCACATGGTATGTTTTGTTCAGTTTAGCCGCCTATGGGCTTTGACATTGCATTAGTCATTACATTCTGTATTGTGCCTATTGGCTTTGACATGGCATTAGCCATTACTTTCTGTATTCAGTTGAGCCTCCTATGGGCTTTGACATTGCATTAGCCATTACATTCTGTATTCTGCCTATTGGCTTTGACATGCTGTATCCAGTCTAGCCGCCTATTGGCTTTGACATTGCATTCCTATTGACTTTGACATGATGTATTCAGTTTAGCTGCCTATTGACTTTGACATGCTATTAGATATTCTGCCTATTGACTTTGACATGCTATTATATATTGCATTTTATATTCAGCTTAACTGCCTATTGGCTTTGACATGATATTATATATTGCATTTCATATTCAGCTCCGCTGCCTATTGGCTTTGACATGATATTATACATTGCATTTTATATTCAGCTCAGCTGCCTATTGGCTTTGACATGATATTATACATTGCATTTTATATTCAGCTCAGCTGCCTATTGGCTTTGACATGATATAAGACATTGCATTTTGTATTCAGCTTAGATGCCTATTGGCTTTGACATGACACTAGACATTGCATTTGATATTTAGGTTAGCTGCCTATTGCCTTTAACATGACATTGCATTTGATATTTAGGTTAGCTGCCCATTGCCTTTAACGTGGAGTTAGACATTGCAGTTGAGAATCCAAGCTGTATTTTTCCAAGCTGTGTTTTTGCACCAGAGAACCAAGATGTTTTGCTCTCACAGTAGACTAGACCTGATAAGAGAGAGTACATGGGCGTTGTTTCTCTTCCCTTGAGCTTGGGAACAGGAGTAGTCTTGGAGACCTGGCCAGTCTCCAAAAGGCTTGCTCAGTTTCCCAGGTCTGAGAGGAGGGGGCACACCTTTGTAACGAATGTAACAGGCTGCAGAGGGTCAGATTCGAATCTGCCGGACCTCGTGCTGGAGCTTGGCGCAGGCTGCCAGCAATCCCGTGTGGGTAGATGAATCTCTCTTTCTCGCGGCTGACAGGGGTCCTCAGCTTGCAGACCTTAGAAAGATGAAGCTGTGAATAGTTCCCACACGGTGAAGTATTTGTTTTGCTTTGCATTCAATATCTTATAAATATAACCTGCTGTGTATATTGCAAACTGATATATTTTGTTTGATTAACGCTGACTTGAAAGCTACTAATTCGTCATTCATTCATAAACATTGTGGTTGGGGAAGAATAAAATAACAATAAAAGTCTTCTTTGACCTCAGAAGTTCATTTCTGTTATGTTATGTTAGTGCTTAGAAACTAAATAAGAGGAAAGCACTACAATTGGTACCAGAAGTGGGGTCGGTCATTAAGAGGTGATTAAGAAGGGGTTTGACGAGTTAGTAGATTTCTAAGTGCACACTTTAAAAGTGTAATTGTTTTTTGTTGTTTGGAGAATTACAGAAATTGTTTTCTGTTTGGGGAATCACAGTAGCACGGCAGACCATGTCTGAGAATACATGTGTTGATGAACTGGATGGTGCTAAGAAAAACTGTGAATTGTTTTCTGTTTGGGGAATTACAGAAGAAAATGCATGTGTAGCTAAAATGCCTGATGTTGTTTTGAGAAATAATTCCTGTTGTATATATGTAGAAAACGTGTCTTTTGGAAGTAATGATGACAGAAAGGTCTGGATACCTTTATCTGCTTACAGAGAAATGCAGGAGAAATGTAGGAAGTTGGAACATGAAAATAGGAATTTACGTGAGCAAATTAGCCCGACTGAAAGTTATAAAAGGGCTGTTTTTGAAGAATCTTTCTTGTCCCATTCCAGTAATGAGGGGGTTAAGACAGCTCCGAGCTGCACTGAGTTTTCGTGTGAGCCAGGGTTTTTGGCAGCCAAAATGCATTCCTTAACTGATAACAGGGACGAGAGAGACCAGAATGTGATTTACGAGTTACCGTTGCAAAATGCACAAGTAAAACGAAGGATTTTAGAGCAAGACACCCCGAGTTTCATTAGCTTGTTTGATTTTTGGAAAAAGAATAGCCCTCATTTGAGAGAAATCCTAACACTTTTGTATATGGTCACTGTGAAAAATAATATGCAGCTGCGCGCTTGTGATTTGGCAAATGAAATAATGCAGACTTTAGGTTTCTGCGCAGTGCAAGAAGGAAATACTTATGTACATTTAACTCAAGAACAAGGAAAGAAAATAGTGCCCCTAGCTAGAATCATACAATGGATCTGGTACTTGCAAGACAGGGCTAGAGTACCACAGGTAAAAGAATTACCAATGAAATTGTGTGCACCATTTGAATTCGTGTCTACTGAAGATAAAAAGCATGTTTGTTTTACTAATGATTCATTGACTGAAATGTTGTTTTCTGGCACAGGAGAAGGAACAGCGTTGTATAATGTGTGTCAGATTTTAAAGCAAGAGCTACGTGAGATGTGTCATTTTTATGCTGATTTTTGGTTCTTTGATAATGTTTTAGCCATATGGCTTGTACCTAACTGGTTCAATTACCTTGCAGATGTTAATGAGAAAAATTCAGAGAGAGAAGTGTACACCCAGAATTCTGCCTTAGTGGGGATGGCTAAGTGGGTGCCCCAGAAATGTCAACAGCTGAGAGAAAAGGCCACTTACAGGTGGGCAGATATGAGAGAGATGCACCTTCCCCTAGATTTAATAAAAACTGTGCAGCACGCACAAAAGCAATCTGTCATGCAAGCAGTCACAGAGCAGTTGGGGAGAGGAAAGTTACCAGGACAGAAATGGCAAATTGATCAGGTTTTAGGGAAAGTGATTGCTGCAAATTACCAAGGAAAAATCGAAATTATGCTGATACCTAGAAAAGAATCTGATTCATTCATACAAATTGGAGACAGAATGGCCCAACTTGGCAAAAATGCAGTGAATGGAGGTTTGGTAAAGAATGAGTCTGCCCCAGCCCTTCTGACAGTGCAAGAAAAAGGAAGCTGTGGCGCAGCAGATAAAAACCTCAGTACTGATGTGTGGGCTGAAGCCCCAAGTGATCCTCCAGAACCTGCAGAAAATATAACAAAGGGCCTCAAAAACGTCCTGCTGATTATAAAACAGGGAAAGAAAGAGGAAGGGTGCAGTTTAAATGAAAAATGTTATTTGCAAGAAAAGTCATACTTGTTTCTTTTGCAGATCCTACCACGTTTCGCCACTGTCCCTGAGTGCGCTGTGTGGTCCCCCTTCCGGTGTGTGCGTGTGGGGTCGGGGAAGGGACCGAACCCCCAACCTGAACCTGGCTGAGTAAAGTGCCAGCACCATGGATCCATTTTGCGCAAACTGCGCCTTCAGTTCAAGTTCAACTTGTTTGCTGTGTGTTTTTTTTTTTTTTGCCTCTCGTATGGAACTCTGACTTTTGCTTATCTTCCAGCAAACCTTTCAGGTGGACCGTGCACCTTTACATGAGCAGAACTCATGCCACATCAAATTGCTAACACTGTTGAATTAGAGACTCATTCAGGCAAAAAAAAAAAAAAAAAAAATGTGCCCAGTCTTCTCTATGTAGATGTAGCTGATGTGAAAGGTTATGAGATCAATGTGTTAATTCACTTCTATTCAATCAATCAATAGTTTATTCGGTCCAAATTTAGGCCATTTTTAAAAGTAAACATACATACATAGAAATAAAAACCATAAACCAATGTATAGTAAAAGAAAGGATAAAAAGGGGTCGTATAGCTAGAATATTTCCATAAATAGTTGTAAAAAGAAGAATACTCAGGGTGGTCTCCGGATCTTGCCCTGTACATGATGCTGGACACTAAAATAATACTAATCAATTATTAAAAAGATAAAAACTGTTCTAGAACCAATCTAATCGATTATTAAAAAGATAAAAACTGTTCTAAGACCAATCACTATATAAAATCAGACATTAAAACTCCAGAAAATAGCACAGATTAAAAAAAAAAGAAAGTTAAGAGGTCGGGCCATAAGGAATGGTACCCATGATTGGTCAGTTCTATTAAATAGATTGGTCAGAATAGGATATAACTTAGCATTTATAAAATTATATAGTTGTGGTAACCCACTAAACAGCATACTCGGGGATACAATCTAATATCCATGATAGGTCTCGGTTTTCGTTAGAGTCCCAGACTAATATGATCGAATGCTGGTTTACTGGGTGCTAGACCGCTCTTCAACTGATGGATTGGGATCTGAAATAATCCTGCTGCGAATTTTCCATGCTGCTGCCAAATATTTGGAAACAGAGCACACTGTCAGTATGGAAGTATCATATTTACATATTCTGAGTACACTATTGCGAGATGGCGAGGGCAGTGTTCTGCACAGAGGGGTAATCCACTTCCCTCGAGGACATTTATACAGAGGGCAAAAAAATAGAACGTGTTCATAAGTTTCCTTACATAGGTGACAGTTTATACATTTGTCCGATGGAGAACTGTTGGTCGACCAGCCGGCCGTGAAACTGTTGACTGCCAATGTTCCGTACCTAAGTTGGAGTAATAAGGAGCGAGCGTGGGCTGGTATAGGGAGGTCCAGGAAGCTTTCAGACAGAGGAACATGCTTTACCAGCAGGAACTCTGCTGTCAGCCGACCTGAACTATTTGAGCCGAGGGATTCCTCATAGATCTTTTCCCAATAGTGGTCTTTGATCAGGCGTTTAGCATTGCCAGGAATCATCTCGGGATTCTCCCAATAATGGGATAGACTCAGTTTGGTCCATGCTGCTTTCATCTCCCTAAGCCACCGTACTTTTTCCCATCCATGACGAGGTGGCAGTAGTTCTTTAACTGCTGCCCTGTAGGGTTCGAGTTCATCCGTTTTCCATAGTCTGACCCAGTACAGGAGTGGTCTTAGATATGCTATGTCTTTGATACTGTGTAGACCCAGGTCCAGTCTGAGGGGGAGCATTGGTGTGCCCCTCCCCAGTCTGGCTATGTGTCTGAAGAAGTTATTTTCTTTGGTTTGAAGAGTATCCATTTGTCTGTGGGATCCCCAAAGTTCTGCTCCATACAGGGCCGCAGCACGGATTTGTACTTTGTATATTTCAGAGATGAGGATCAGAGGGGGGCTTGTTGCGGTGCTAGCTTTACGTCCTATTACTCCACATCTTTGGCTGATTGTTAATGCCCCTTTCCTTATAGCTGGATCCCAACCGCCCTTGTCAGATAGTCTGATGCCCAGATAATCATATTCCGTTACTCTCTCCACAAGGATTGAATCCATCTTTGTGTTTGCGCTGAGCTTCTTTTTCCTGGCGCTGTATATCATGAGTTTGGTTTTCTTAAGATTAATGTCTAACCCAAAGTCTCTGCAGTATGCACCGAACTGGTTGACCAGATTTTGTATTCCCATAGATGATTTAGACAGAAGAATAGTGTCGTCTGCATAGAGTAAGCAAGGGACTTTGGTTCCAGCCTGCATGGGGGAGTCATTTGTGCAATTTACTAAGTACTTGATACAGTTATTAATATATAAAAGAAAAAGAGTTGGGGCCAACACACACCCCTGTCTGACTCCTCTCTCGATAGCCACTGGTTCAGTAAGATCACCATTCTTGCCATTCCTAATTTGGGCATAGGTATTCTCATGTAGTCGGGCGATAAGTTTCAAAAGGCCATGCGGGACACCCATGTTGGCTAGTGTCAGCCATAACTGATTTCTAGGGACCAGATCAAACGCGGCTCTAAGATCGATAAAAACTACATAAAGGTTGCCCCCTCCTACTTCTACAGTATTCCATTTTATTGTTAGAAATCTTAGTACTTGATCTATGGTACTGATTGCTGGTCTAAACCCTGCTTGTAGATCAGAAATGGCATTGTTTTCCAAAATCCATTCCTCTAGACAAGACAAAGTTTGCTTTGCAAAATTTTTTTGGAAGTTGTCGAGTAAGGAGATTGGGCGGTAGTTAGCAGGGTTAGAGGGGTTGCCTTTCTTAAAAATGGGAACTATCTCTGCTCCTAACCAGGAGCTCGGAACAGGTGCTCCTGCAGCTATCACATTAGAGATGAGGTTTACATATGGAGCCCAAACATCTGGGTCAGTCTTGTAGAGATCACCTGGTATTTTGTCAAGGCCGGGGGCCTTTCCCCATTTAAGTGAGACAATCGCAGCCTTGGTTTCTGCCAGGGAAAATTCAATTTTGGGGGTCTCAGTGGTCATGATGTGGGTCAGTTCCCTGGCGGTGGCACCAATGGTCCCAAGATATAATCGGGAAAAATGATCGGTCCACTCTACAGGGAGTATTGAGGCGCCAGGCAAACAGTTAGGTTCATCGCTGGCATCAGCCACCAATTTCCAAAATTTAGAGGTGTCGTTTATTTTAGCAGATTCCAGAAGGGAGACCCATCTTGATTCGTCCCATTTCCTACGGGCTCTAGCTTGTTCCTGTTTATAGGCTTTCCTAGTTTCCCTTATAAAGTCTATCTGACCTCCTCTTAGAGCTCTCAGCAATTTGTGCTGTGCTTCTCTACATGCAGCGTTGAACCATCTTGCATTACATTTCTTTTTAGGTTCTCTCACCGACTCTTTGGTAAATAGATTTTTTAAGGAGTTAAAAAATTGTGTGTGGGCTGCTATAAGCCCACCACTATCTTCTGGAAATTGAGATATATGGTCCATATGATCTGCCAGCTGCCTATACGCCGTTGTCAAAATGGTTGTGTCAGTGTTCAGGGATTCCCATCTAACATTACGTCTATTATTGGACAGTGCGAGCTGTTGTCCGTAGGTCTTGGGACAAGAGACTTCAGGAAGGGGTAATAAATTCCTAAGAGATAAAATCAGTGGTTCGTGGTCACTTTCCTCATGTTCTACAATGTTCATGTCGACCATATGGCCCCACAAGCGGATATCGAGCAAGATATAATCTATTTGGCTCTTCTGTGACCCGCGCCTAAATGTAGGGTGGAGATTAGGGTCCGAACGGGAGCGACCATTACAGGCCCGCAAGCCATGTGCCAGTGTAATGTCCATGACCTGGTGAGATAATCTATTAATTTTTGGTCTTTTCCTTGACACCAGCTGGGGAATACCCCAATAAGCGTCTTCATCTTTATATAATTCCTGGGCCAGCGAGTAGGGTTCAAAAGTGGCATTAAAATCTCCAGCAATGAGAATAAAATGAGAAGGTGATTTATAAGTGAGAAAACTATCCAAAATAGTCAGTGCGTCGGACTCATACTTGCTGCCCAGACTTCTATTGTAAATATTAATTATTAAAAATGGTTTCTCTCTAAGGGATGGTATTGATCAGCCCAAGTCAATTATTTCAATCCGACATTTAAAAGAGCAGCTGAGCCATATTAGCAGGCCGCCTGAGGGCCTCCCTGAATTCGTCTTAATTGCTGGGACCCAGTAGCTTTTATAGCCAATTCTATATTTGGGTTCCAGTGCCCATGTTTCTTGGAAAAGACATAGATTGTGTTCGTCTATAAATTTGCCCCATTCAGGGTTATTCATTTTGTTCTCCAAGCCTGCAATATTCCAACTAAGGATGGTAACTAGGCCGTCTATTTTGTCGTGGGGAGCTTCAGCCACAGAGTTCTCTCTTGGAGATCGGGTACCGTGGGGAAATTTTATACCCTTTTCAATCGAATTTGGAATTCCTACTACGTTAATGCCCGGGGTGTTTCTTACCCCATCTGAATCGGAGAGTAACCTGAGCTGTTCGGATGCCTGGAGTGGGGGCGGGTCTCTGTGTTTGCTACAATCTGGTAAGTCTGTGACTAAGTTAATCTCAGTCACCATACGCTCCTTGTCTGCACCCCCGATAAGGATTTCAGAACTCTTGGATGGATCTAACTGAGCAAGTGCGGGAATTGGGATAGGGTCACTAGTGTCGATGGTAAAAGTATGTTCAGCCGCATGATTGTTTTGCCCAACTTCATAAGTTTCAATTTTCCCAGCTATAGGAGACTTTTTATCCCGGTTGTTTGGGCCTTGGGAGTAGGGTAAACTGTACATAGTGCTTACTTTTAGTCAGTCGTTTTCAGAAAGTGTGGGCGAAGAAGCATTGCAACTTGGCCGAAAATCAGGTGACGTCTGTGCCCTAGAAGGACCTCTGGGTGAGATTGTCACCCCCTTAGTGCTTGGTACAGCTAAATGAGGGTAGAAAGCCTGGAGCCTACAGAGTGAGATTACCCCCCCTAGGGGGTTAGAATGACACGCATTTAGAGAAAGCTGTTGGACAAGGGAAGGCGTATCAAAATTAATAACGATACAATCCCCTGTACCAGGGTTTTTGAGTGGGCCCACCCAACCCACCCTCCTCACCATCAGTATTGAGGGTATCATATGAAAGGCGAATCTAGCGTGTCTGTGTAACCAATGGATGACCTTGTTTTTCAGTTCTGTGAATGATTCGGAAATGTTGGACTTGAGCTTAGGAACATTCGTAATAACTAGTACATAGGGGCAAGCTTCCGGTGGTAGATGTAAAGTTCTCAGGTTAGTTCCTGGATCCCTACACGTCTGGTCTGCTGGAATATTGGAATGGTTCCTGTGCAGTTTAGTGCCCATGTTTATGGAAGAGGCAATTTCACCTGGCCGCCTTGGGTAAAGGGGGTCACTTTTTGGGTGCCAAGTTTTAGGGGGATTGGCCAGGTTAGGTGTGGAAAGCTTCGCTGGTAGGTGGAGAGAGTCAGAGCAAGGTGGTTGAGGCTTATGAGCCGTACTTGGGGGTAAAAGAGGAATACTGGCACTGTTAACAGGGGGACATGGGAGAGAGTGATATTGCAAATAATGCAGGTCCGATGAGGAGGAGGAGATTGGCTGGTTAAATTTGATGAGAGCGTCGAGTTTCTCCTCAATGGCTGATAAACGGGTTATTATAGGGTGTAATTTTTTTGAGAGCTCATCCTTTATAAAGTCTGTAATGAAAGCTGTGTCCAGTTTGCCGTAGCAAGTAGTTTCGTCAGGTGTGCAATCCTTAGATCGAGTAGACACAGGATGATTGGGGGAGTCCAAAACTCGGGGCCGTTTGTTCTTTAGGTTCACCTCCCCTCGCTTCCTTTTACCCTTTGAGCTATGTTTTGGGGAGGATACGGGCCTGTTTGACATAGGCTGGGTAGTTTCTGAAGGGTGCATAGCTCTGCCCGGGGGTTCTGTATTGGGTGTTCGGGCAGTTAGGATGGTTAATGGTGGTGATGCTGCCGGGGTAGGCTGGGGAGCTGGTGGATAAAAAGATTGTAATGAGGTTTTCAGTGGAGCGTCAGTTGATGGTGGAGCGGTTAGACGGCGCTCAACCAGTTCAATTTCTTTTTCTAATGCCCCTACCGCTTTTTGGAGGAAGCCGTCTAAAGTCTTGTTGGCTACTTCTTCCAAAGGCTTCCCCCCCTTCCGTCTACCCATCTTGATTTGGTAAGGTACTCGGGACCAACCCCAAAGTTTAACAATCTATTTCCAGAGATGCTCTTCCTCGCCCTTTCTCACCCTATCTTGCTCTATCTTGCTCTACTGGAGTTTTTATTAGGAGAGACTGAGAAGCCTGAAGGGCCTAGAGAACTGCTCACCTATATTACAAGAGTGACCGGGTGGGTAAAAGAAGGTCGTCCGCTGGTCAGCTGCCTTGGGGAGTCCGGGTGAGAATAGTGTGGCCCGGCCCGGGCTCCTCAAATCATGCGTTTGGTTTAGTAGGGTTTCTGACCTTCGAGACCTCCCGGGTGGTCTTGGCAGCAGCGTGCTTCCTGTATGTGAAAGAGGGGTGGCCCAGCCCAGCCTCTTTCGGGCAAGGACGGGCAAGGACGGGCCCGCCCTTGGCCCGGGCTTCGCCCGGGCGCGTCCCGCGACGGCGGGAGCGCGACTCAAGTTTTAAAGGGCTCCTGCCCTGGCTGGACGGCTCGCGTCACTCCCGGGGCTTCCCTGGCCCCAATCAGCGCTTCCCGCGACGGCGGGAGCGCGACTCAAGTTTTAAAGGGCTCCTGCCCTGGCTGGACGGCTCGCGTCACTCCCGGGGCTTCCCTGGCCCCAATCAGCGCTTCCCGCGACGGCGGGAGCGCGACTCAAGTTTTAAAGGGCTCCTGCCCTGGCTGGACGGCTCGCGTCACTCCCGGGGCTTCCCTGGCCCCAATCAGCGCTTCCCGCGACGGCGGGAGCGCGACTCAAGTTTTAAAGGGCTCCTGCCCTGGCTGGACGGCTCGCGTCACTCCCGGGGCTTCCCTGGCCCCAATCAGCGCTTCCCTCGACGGCGGGAGCGCGACTCAAGTTTTAAAGGGCTCCTGCCCTGGCTGCTATTGCTTTGATCATAATGTTTTTTTTGTGTGCTGATGTTTTTTTTTTTGTTTGAAATATGAGATATGTGAAACAAAAATTCATTGGTCAAAGAGCGGAATGTCCTGCCATTTGATAAGTTTTGTTTTGACCAATGACTTTGTGTTTCACCACTGCGCATATTAGTTGCTCAATGTTCACCAGTAGCACATGGTATGTTTTGTTCAGTTTAGCCGCCTATGGGCTTTGACATTGCATTAGTCATTACATTCTGTATTGTGCCTATTGGCTTTGACATGGCATTAGCCATTACTTTCTGTATTCAGTTGAGCCGCCTATGGGCTTTGACATTGCATTAGCCATTACATTCTGTATTCTGCCTATTGGCTTTGACATGCTGTATCCAGTCTAGCCGCCTATTGGCTTTGACATTGCATTCCTATTGACTTTGACATGATGTATTCAGTTTAGCTGCCTATTGACTTTGACATGCTATTAGATATTCTGCCTATTGGCTTTGACATGATATTATATATTGCATTTCATATTCAGCTCCGCTGCCTATTGGCTTTGACATGATATTATACATTGCATTTTATATTCAGCTCAGCTGCCTATTGGCTTTGACATGATATTATACATTGCATTTTATATTCAGCTCAGCTGCCTATTGGCTTTGACATGATATAAGACATTGCATTTTGTATTCAGCTTAGATGCCTATTGGCTTTGACATGACACTAGACATTGCATTTGATATTTAGGTTAGCTGCCTATTGCCTTTAACATGACATTGCATTTGATATTTAGGTTAGCTGCCCATTGCCTTTAACGTGGAGTTAGACATTGCAGTTGAGAATCCAAGCTGTATTTTTCCAAGCTGTGTTTTTGCACCAGAGAACCAAGATGTTTTGCTCTCACAGTAGACTAGACCTGATAAGAGAGAGTACATGGGCGTTGTTTCTCTTCCCTTGAGCTTGGGAACAGGAGTAGTCTTGGAGACCTGGCCAGTCTCCAAAAGGCTTGCTCAGTTTCCCAGGTCTGAGAGGAGGGGGCACACCTTTGTAACGAATGTAACAGGCTGCAGAGGGTCAGATTCGAATCTGCCGGACCTCGTGCTGGAGCTTGGCGCAGGCTGCCAGCAATCCCGTGTGGGTAGATGAATCTCTCTTTCTCGCGGCTGACAGGGGTCCTCAGCTTGCAGACCTTAGAAAGATGAAGCTGTGAATAGTTCCCACACGGTGAAGTATTTGTTTTGCTTTGCATTCAATATCTTATAAATATAACCTGCTGTGTATATTGCAAACTGATATATTTTGTTTGATTAACGCGGACTTGAAAGCTACTAATTCGTCATTCATTCATAAACATTGTGGTTGGGCAAGAATAAAATAACAATAAAAGTCTTCTTTGACCTCAGAAGTGCATTTCTGTTGTGTTATGTTAGTGCTTAGAAACTAAATAAGAGGAAAGCACTACACTCACTGAGATACTTTTGGCATATTGTCATAAAAATAAAGTACCTTTATTTTTAGTATATCTGTGTATTGTGTTTTCTTATGATATTGTGCATATGACACTAAGTGGTATTGTAGGAGCTTCACTCGTCTCCTAGTTCAGCCTAAGCTGCTCTACTAAGCTACCATTATCTATCAGCCTATGCTGCTAGACACCCTATACACTAATAAGGGATAACTGGGCCTGGTGCAAGGTGCAAGTACCCCTAGGTACTCACTACAAGCCAGTCCAGCCTCCTACAATCCTGCCGGCTTTCTCAACTGTTTCCTGGTGGTGCATGCCTCGAGGGCTGTCTGCCTTCACCCTGCACTGGAAGCCAAGAATAAATCTCCCGTAGGTCGACAAAATCTTACCCCTGCTAATGCAGGCACCTAACTTCTGCATCACCGGTCCTCTGGGTCCCTCTCATCGTGACGAGCGTGGTCCCTGGAACACAGGAGCTAGATCCAAGTGACCCCGACAGTCCAGTGGTCCCTCTGTCCAAATTTGGTGGAGGTAAGCTATTGCCTCCCCACGCTAGACAGTAATCCTGTGTACTGCGTGAATTGCAGCTGCTAGGACTTCGGTGCGCTTTTGCAAGGAATCCTTAGTGCACAGCACACCCCAGGTCCCCAGCACTCTGTCCTGCATTGCTCAACTCGCTGAGTTGACCACCGGCTTCATGGGACCCTCCTTTGTAGTGTTGAGACAACTGCCGTGCTCAGTTTTCTTGAACCTGTGTTTAAGTGCTTCAGCGGGTGCTGCCTGCTTCTGCGTGGGCTCTCTGTGTTGCAGAGCGACACCTCTGTCTCCTCCTCCAAGGGGCAGCCTCCTGGTCCTTTCTGGGCCCGGGCAGCACCCATTTTCTTCAACCGTGACCTTTGCAGCTAGCAAGGCTTGTTTGCAATCTTTCTGCGTGGAAACAACTCTGCATCCTCCAGCACGCCGTGCAAAAGAGAAATTCCTGGCATCTTCCATTGTTGCAGAATCTTCGGCTTCTTCCACCCGGAGGCAGCCATTTTGCACCTTCATCCGGGGTTTAGTGGCCTCCTGCCCCCCCTGAACACTTGTGTGACTCTTGGACTTGGTCCCCTTCTTTTGCAGGTCCTCGCAAAGGAAGCTGTCTCCGGATGGAAGAAACTTGTAATTCTGCAAGAAAGAAGAGGACTAGGAACTTCTCCTTTGGATGGAAGATGTCCCACGTCAGGATAAAGTTCAGAGAGACCAGAAAGGAGTCAATACAGATTTGGACAGATTTTGTAGACTGTTCAGTAAAGGCCCTCGAAGGTTGGTTACATGCCAGTAAGGTGACTGACTATGAAAGCCTATATAACTTAATTCTGAGAGAACATATATTGAATAATTGTGTGTCTGACTTGTTGCATCAGTATCTTGTGGACTCAGATCTGACCTCTCCCCAAGAACTGGGAAACAAGGCGGACAAATGGGTCAGAACAAGGGTGAACAGAAAAGTTCATACAGGGGGAGACAAGGACATCAAGAAGAAGGATGGTAAGTCACAGGACATGGCTGGGGACAAAGATAAAAAAAAATCTTCTCAGTCTTCATCAGGCCCACAAAAATCCTCTGGGGGTGGTGGGTCCAAATACTCTTCTCACAATCAGAAAAGGCCATGGTGTTATCTCTGTAAAGCCAAAGATTCTTGGGCAATTGATCCCACTTGTCCAGAAAGAAACACCAAACCTCCCACCACCACAACCCCCACTGCTTCCACTAGTGCCCCTAGTAATAGCAGTGGTGGTGGGAAGAGCACTACAATTAGCCAGTCAAAGGGTGTAGCTGGGCTCACCATTGGTAATGTAGTGGGGTTGGTCTAGTTAGAGAGACCACTGAGGCTGTTTTAGTCTCTGATGGTGGCATTGACCTAGCCACCTTAGTTGCTTGTCCCCTTAATATGGATAACTACAAGCAACTACCCCTAGTAAATGGTGTACAGGTTGAGGCCTACAGGGACACAGGTGCCAGTGTCACTATGGTGATGGAGAAACTGGTTGCCCTTGAGCAGCACCTACTTGGTCATCAGTACTAAGTGACAGAGCCCATAGCAACACTTGTTAGCCACGCCATGGCTGTTGTGAATCTCAACTTGGGGGGTTAGTGGTCCAAAGAAAGTTGCGGTAGCCACTGACATACCTGTAGAATGTCTGTTAGGCAATGATTTGGAGACTTCAGCTTGGGCTGAGGTGGAGTTGGAGTCCCATGCAGGAATGCTAGGATTTCCTAGGCATACCTTTGCTCTTACTAGGGCTCAAGCCAAGAAGCAAAGAGAGCAGGGAAACTTGGATTCTGGAACAATGGACCAAGTGCTCCCAAAAACTAGGGTTTCGGAAGGGCAAACCCTTGTCCACTATCCCTCCCTCTCCACATGATTCCCGTTTTGAGGAAGAGGAATCCTCTCCCTGTGCAGAACTTACACCAGAGGAGCTGTAAGCTGATACAGCTGAGCTTTTGGGTGCAGGGAGGCCTGCCAGGGAGGAACTGAGTGTTGCACAGCAGACCTATCCCACACTAGAGGGTCTCAGACAGCAAGGTATCAAACAGCAGAATGGGGATGTCAATGACAGCCACAGAGTTTACTCTGAGAATAATCTCCTCTATACTGAAGCAAGGGACCTTATACCTTGTGCCACCAGGCAACTAATCATCCCCCTTCAGAACAGGGAATTACTCCTAACTCTAGCTCATGACATTCCCTTGGCTGGGCATTTAGGCCATAGTAAAACATGGGACAGACTTGTTCCACATTTTTACTGGCCCCATATGTCAGAAGACACAAAGGAGTTTAGTCGCTCCTGTGTCACGTGCCAAGCCAGTGGCAAGACAGGTGGCACCCAAAAGGCCCCCTTAATCCCACTGCCAGTGGTTGGCGTGCCCTTTGAAAGGGTAGGGGTTAAAATTGTTGCCCTCCTTGACCCTCCAACAGCTTCTGGCAATAGATTCAGCCAGGTGGTGGTGGACCATTGTAGGAAAGTACCATCTTGCCTGGCATGTTACCCCCATATTTCACTGTATATATGTTGTTTTAGTCTATGTGTCACTGGGGCCCTGCCAGACAGGGCCCCAGTGCTCATAAGTGTGCCCTGTATGTGTTCCCTCTGTGATGACTTAACTGTCTCACTGAGGCTCTGCTAACCAGAACCTCAGTGGTTATGCTCTCTCTGCTTTCCAAATTGTCACTAACAGGCTAGTGACCAATTTCACCAATTCACATTGGCTTACTGGAACACCCTTATAACTCCCTAGTATATGGTACTGAGGTACCCAGGGTATTGGGGTTCTAGGAGATCCCTATGGGCTGCAGCATTTCTTTTGCCACCCATAGGGAGATCTGACTATTCTTACACGGGCCTGCCAGAGCAGCCTGAGTGAAATAACGTCCATGTTATTTCACAGCCATTTACCACTCCACTTAAGTAACTTATAAGTCACCTATATGTCTAACCTTAACCTGGTGAAGTTTGAGTGCAAAGTTACTTAGTGTGTGGGCACCCTGGCACTAGCCAAGGTGCCCCCACATTGTTGAGGGCAAATTCCCCGGACTTTGTGAGTGCGGGGACACCATTACACACGTGCGCTATACATAGGTCACTGCCTATGTATAGCCTCACAATGGTAACTCCGAACATGGCCATGTAACATGTCTAAGATCATGGAATTGTCACCCCAATGCCATTCTGGCATTGGGGAGACAATTCCATGATCCCCCCGGGTCTCTAGCATAGAACCCAGGTACTGCCAAACTGCCTTTCCAGGGTCTCCACTGCAGCTGCTGCTGCTGCCAACGACTCTGACAGGTTTCTGCCCTCCTGGGGTCCAGGCAGCCCTGGCCCAGGAAGGCATAACAAAGGATTAGCCTCCCCCAGCCTCTGGAAATGCTTTGATGGGCACAGATAGTGCCCATCTCTGCATAAGCCAGTCTACACCGGTTTAGGGATCCCCCAGCCCTGCTCTGGCGCGAAACTGGACAAAGGAAAGGGGAGTGACCACTCCCCTGACCTGCACCTCCCAGGGGAGGTGCCCAGAGCTCCTCCAGTGTGCTCCAGACCTCTGCCATCTTGGAAACAGAGGTGTTGGTGGCACACTGGACTTCTCTGAGTGGCCAGTGCCAGCAGGTGACGTCAGAGACTCCTTCTGATAGGCTCTTACCTTTCTTACAAGCCTATCCTCCTTCCTAGGTACCAAAACCTCCTTTTTCTGGCTATTTAGGGTCTCTGTTTTGGGGAATTCTTGAGATACCAAATGCAAGAGCTCACCAGAGTTCTTCTGCATCTCCCTCTTCACCTTCTACCAAAGGATTAACCGCTGACTGCTCAGGATGCCTGCAAAACCGCAACAAAGTAGCAAAGACGATTACTGCAACCTTGTTTCGCTTCATCCTGCCAGCTTTCTCACCTGTTTCCTGGTGGTGCATGCTCTGGGCGTAGCCTGCCTCCTTTCTGCACCAGGAGCTCTGAAGAAATCTCCCGTGGGTCGACGGAATCTTCCCTCTGCAACCGCAGGCAACAAAAGACAGCATCACCGGTCCTCTGGGTCCCCTCTCAGCCCGACAAGCGTGGTCCCTGGAACTCAGCAACTTTGCCCAAGTGACTCCCACTGTCCAGTGACTCTTCAGTCCAAGTTTGGTGGAGGTAAGTCCTTGCCTCCCCACGCTAGACTGCATTGCTGGGTACCGCGTGATTTGCAGCTGCTCCGGCTCCTGTGCACTCTTCCAGGATTTCCTTCGTGCACAGCCAAGCCTGGGTCCCCGACACTCTAACCTACAGTGCACAACCTTCTGAGTTGTCCTCCGGCATCGTGGGACTCCCTTTTCTGACTTCGGGTGGACTCAGGTTCACTCCTCTTCTAAGTGCCTGTTCTGGTACTTCTGCGGGTGCTGCCTGCTTCTGTGAGGGCTCCCCGACTTGCTGGGCGCCCCCTCTGTCTCCTCATTCAAGTGGCGACATCCTGGTCCCTCCTGGGCCACGGCAGCATCCAAAAACCCTAACCGCAACCCTTGCAGCTAGCAAGGCTTGTTTGCGGTCTTTCTGCGTGGGAACACCTCTGCAAGCTCCTTCACGATGTGGGACATCCATCCTCCAAAGGGGAAGTTCCTAGTCCTCTTCGTTCTTGCAAAACACCAAGCTTCTTCTATCCGGTGGCAGCTTCCTTGCACCCTCAGCTGGCATTTCCTGGGCTCCTGCCCACTCTCGACAATGTTGCGACTCTTGGACTTGGTCCCCTTGTCTTACAGATACTCAGGTCCGGAAATCCACTGTTGTTGCATTGCTGGTGTGTGTTTTCCTTGCAGAATCCCCCTATCACGACTTCTGTGCTCTCTGGGGGTTGTAGGTGCACTTTACACCTACCTTACAGGGTCTTGGGGTGGGCTATTTTTCTAACCCTCACTGTTTTCTTACAGCCCCAGCAACCCTCTACAAGCTCACATAGGTTTGGGGTCCATTTGTGGTTCGCATTCCACTTTTGGAGTATATGGTTTCTGTTGCCCCTATACCTATGTGCTCCTATTGCAATCTATTGTAACTTTACACTGCTTGCATTACTTCCTTTTGCTATTACTGCATAACTTTGGTATTGTGTACATATATCTTGTGTATATTTGGCATCCTCATACTGAGGGTACTCACTGAGATACTTTTGGCATATTGTCATAAAAATAAAGTACCTTTATTTTTAGTATATCTGTGTATTTTGTTTTCTTATGATATTGTGCATATGACACCAGTGGTATCGTAGGAGCTTTGCATGTCTCCTAGTTCAGCCTAAGCTGCTCTGCTATAGTTACTTTCTATCAGCCTAAGCTGCTAGAAACACCTCTTCTACACTAATAAGGGATAACTGGACCTGGCACAACGTGTAAGTACCTCTGGTACCAACTACAAGCCCGGCCAGCCTCCTACATTGGTTGTGCAGTGGTGGGATAAGTACTTGTAACTACTTACCACTTTGTCATTTTGTACTTTTCATAAGAGAAAAATATACAAAACAAGTTCAGTGTATGTACACCTAACCAAAAAGTTTTGCTTTTCTTCTCTTACACCTTCTGCTAAGTGCCGAAAAGTACTCCTAAACTTTCTAAAAGTTTCAAAAAGTTTTTTTTTCCTGTTCTTTAAAAAGTCCTTAAACTTTTCCTCTCTTCTCACTGTCTCTAAACCATCTTCTATCATGTCTGATGTAGGAACTTCTCTTAAAATGGTCAATACTACTTATGACAATCTTACCTTTAAGAGCCTAAGGAGTCTGCGTTGCGAGAGGTTTAGTGGTAGGAAAGAACCCTTCTAGAGAATTTCTGTATAACAGGCTCATTGAGAATGTTAAGTCCCTAGGTGGCACTTCATCTGAGAAGTTAGTAGATAGCTCACACTCTGACTCAGGGGAATCCCTTGAGGGAGGTGTACAGGGTTCTCTTCCAAATCTGCCCCTTAGCAGACCTCCTAGCAATGCTGGTAGTAATAGAAGCTCTCATCATAGTAGGGATGCTTTTGTTCTCTATAGCCAGGTTGTAAGAGTGCAAACTGTTAGGGACAGGTCTCCCTCTGTTAATTCCAATATATCCTCAATGTCCAAGCATTCCCAACCCACCCACCCTGAAGACAACATGTTAGAAAGGGAACTCAAAAAGTTGAGAGTGGAAGAGACCAGACTGAAGCTTAAACAGCCACAGCTGGCTCTAGACAGGGAATCCCTAGACCTGGAGAAGGAGAGACAGAGATTGGGGTTTGGACCCCATGGTGGCAGCAGCAGTATTCCTGGTAGCAATCCTGTGAGAGAGCATGATTCCAGGAATCTGCACAAGATAGTTCCCCCTTACAAGGAGGGGGATGACATTAACAAGTGGTTTGCTGCACTTGAGAGGGCCTTTATGGTACAGGGGGTCCCTCAAAGGCAGCGGGCTGCTATTCTACGGCTATCTTTCAATGGAAAGGGTAGGGATAGGCTCCTTACTGTTAGAGAAAGTGATGCCAATAATTTTGCAGTTTTGAAGGATGCACTCTTGGATGGATTTGGCTTAACCACTGAACAATACAGGATTAAGTTCAGAGACACCAGAAAAGAGTCCTCACTAGACTGGATAGACTTTGTTGACTGTTCAGTGAAGGCCTTGGAGGGGTGGTTTCATGGCAGTAAAGTTTCTGACTATGAAAGCCTGTATAATCTTATTCTGAGAGAGCATATTCTGAATAACTGGGTATCTGACTTGTTACACCAATATCTAGTGGACTCAGATATGACCTCTCCCCAAGAATTGGGAAAGAAGGCAGACAAATGGGTCAGAACAAGAGTGAACAGAAAAGTTCATACAGGGGGTGACAAGGATGGCAAGAAGAAGGATGGTAAGTCTTCTGACAAGGGTGGGGACAAATCTAAAAATGAGTCTTCATCAGGCCCACAAAAACACTCTGATGAGGCCCTGGGGGAGCAAACCTACTAATAGCCAATCCAAGGGAGTAGCTGGGCTCACTTTTGGTAATTTAGTTGGGGTTGGTCTTGTTAGGGAGACCACAGAGGCTGTGTCAGTCTCTGAAGGTGCCATTGATTTGGCCACCTTGGTTGCTTGTCCCCTTAATAGGGATAAGTACAAGCAACTTCCCCTAATCAATGGTGTTGAGGTTCACGCCAACAGGGACACAGGTGCCAGTGTTACCATGGTGATAGAGAAACTGGTGCACCCTGAACAACACCTACTTGGTCAACAGTACCAAGTGACAGACGCTCATAACAACACACTTAGCCACCCCATGGCTGTTGTGAATCTCAGCTGGGGGGGGTGGGGTTACTGGTCCAAAGAAAGTTGTGGTTGCTTTAGATTTATCTGTAGACTGTCTACTAGGAAATGATTTAGAGACCTCAGCTTGGGCAGAAGTGGAGTTAGAGGCTCATGCAGCAATGCTGGGCATTCCTGGGCATATTTTTGCTTTAACCAGGGCTCAGGCCAAAAAGCAAAAAGGACAGGGTGACTTGGATCCTAGAACAATGGACCAAGTGCTCCCTAAAGCTAGGGGTATCAAGGGTAAATCCCTACCCACTATCCCCTCTACAGATGATTCAACTTCTGAGGAAGAAGAATTTCCTCCCTGTGCAGAACCTTCACCAGAGGAGCTGGCAGCAGACACTGCTGAGCTTTTGGGTGGAGAGGGGCCTGCCAGGGAAGAGCTGAGTGTGGCACAGTAATCCTGTCCCACATTAGAGGGTCTCAGACAGCAAGCTGTCAAGCAGCAAAATGGGGATGTCAGTGACTCACATAGAGTTTACTGGGTGGACAACCTCTTGTACACAGAGGAAAGGGACCCAAAACCTGGAGCAGCCAGGAGATTGGTCATTCCCCTGCAGTACAGAGAGTTCCTCCTAACTCTGGCACATGACATTCCCTTGGCTGGGCATTTGGGCCAGATCAAAATATGGGAAAGGCTTGTCCCCCTGTTTCACTGGCCTAGGATGTCAGAGGACACCAAATATTTGTGTAAGTCTTGCTTGACCTGCCAAGCCAGTGGCAAGACTGGTGGCACACCAAAGGCTCCCCTTATTCCACTACCTGTGGTTGGGGTTCCCTTTGAAAGGGTAGGGGTTGACATAGTTGGCCCTCTTGACCCTCCTACTGCATCAGGCAATAGGTTTATCGTGGTGGTTGTGGACCATGCCGCAAGATATCCTGAAGCTATTCCTCTAAGGACCACTACAGCACCTACAGTGGCAAAAGCCCTCCTGGGAATCTTTTCCAGGGTGGGTTTCCCAAAAGAGGTTGTATCAGACAGGGGTAGCAACTTTATGTCTGCATACTTAAAGGCTGTGTGGAAGGAATGTGGTGTAACATACAAATTCTCACCACACTTTATCACCCACAGACAAATGGACTAGTAGAGAGGTTTAATAAAACTCTCAAAGGAATGATAATGGGACTCCCTGAAAAACTCAGGAGGAGATGGGATGTCCTGTTACCTTGCCTCCTTTTTGCTTACAGGGAGGTACCCCAGAAAGGAGTGGCTTCAGCCCCTTTGAACTCCTATTTGGGCAACCTGTAAGAGGTCCTCTAACACTTGTGAAGGAGAGTTGGGAACAACCTTTAAAAGCTCCTAAGTAAGATATAGTGGACTATGTACTTGGCCTAAGATCCAGAATGGCTGGGTACACGAAAAAGGCCCGTAAAAACCTTCAGGCCAGCCAAGAGCTCCAAAAGCAATGGCATGACCAGTAGTCTGTCCTGACAGAGTACAAACCAGGACAGAAGGTGTGGGTATTGGAGCCTGTGTCCCCAAGAGTATTCCAGGACAAATGGAGTGGACCCCATCTCATTGTGGAAAAGAAAGGTGAGGTCACCTATCTTGTGGACCTGGGCACTGCCAGAAGCCCCCTTAGAGTGATTCATGTCAATCACTTGAAACCTTACTATGACAGGGCTGACTTAACCCTGTTCATTGCCACAGATGAAGGGCAGGAGGAAGAGAGTAACCATCTCAATGACCTCTTCTCCAACACTGAAACTGATGGCTTAGTGGAAGGAGTGGTTCTTGCACACTACCTCACTGCTGAGCAGAGGAAGGACTGCAAAAATCTCCTAGGACAGTTACCTGACCTCTTCTCTCTCATACCTGGTACATCTACCTGGTGCGAACATCCAGTTGATACTGGAGATAGTTTACCTGTCAAAAGTAAAATGTACAGGCAGCCTGACCATGTCAGAGATTGCACAAAAACTGAGATCCAGAAAATGTTAGATCTAGGAGTTATTGAGGCTTCGGATATCCCCTGGCCAGCCCAGTGGTGCTGGTCCTCAAACATAGGAAAGAGAGAAATGCAGTTTTGTGGACTATAGGGCTTTTAATAAAATAACCAAAACTGATGCTCTCCCTATAACCAGGACAGATGAGCTAATAAATACACTGGCTTCTGCCAAGTATCTAAGCACCTTTGATTTGACTGCAGGGTATTGGCAGATCAAATTGTCAGAGGATGCTAAAGAAAAAAACTGCATTTTCTACCGTAGGAGGGCAATATCAATTCACTGTTAAGCCCTTTGGTTTGAAAACTGCACCTGCCAGTTTTCAGAGGCTGGTAAATACAGTCCTCCAAGGTTTGGAAGCTTTCAGTGCTGCATACTTAGATGATATTGCTATATTTAGCTCCACCTGGGATGACCACCTGGTACACCTCTGGAAAGTTTTGGAGGCCCTGCAAAAGGCAGGCCTAACTATCAAGGCTTCAAAGTGCCCGATAGGGCAGCAGAAAGTGGTTTATCTAGGCCATCTGGTAGGGGAAGAACAGATTGAACCACTACAGGGGAAGATACAGACCATTATGAGCTGGTCTCATAATGGTCTGGGCCTCTCTCCTTTGGGAACTCCTGACACTGAAGGAGGCAGATGTTAGGTCCTATGACCCCATTGTAAGAAGCTGTCTCTCAATATAGTTTACTTAAAAGAAGTGTACCATGCAGAGAGTCCAGAGGATCCCCAATGGGCTTGCAGAGGCATAACTAGATAGGAATAATGCTCTATTTTGCGATAGTATGGGTGAGCAGTTATGCTTATTAGAGGGTAGTGCTAAGCATTTGTTGTACCCACAGAGGCAATAAATGAGACAAACACTCAAAGAATGAAACTGAGACCAATTTAGAAAAATAATAGTTATTTTTCTATATACTTTAAGTAGGAGGCTGGCCTGGTTTGTAGTGGGTACTTTGCGTACCTACACCAGGTCCAGTTATCCCTTATTAGTGAAATGTAGTAGTGTTCTAGCAGCTTAGGCTAATAGAGGTAGCTATAGCAGAGAAGCTTAGTCTGAACTAGGAGACACGCAAAGCTCCTGCAATACCACTTATAGTCACACAGTACTTATGCACAAGTAAAGACAATTCTCATTGTTACCAAAAATAAAGGTATTTTTTTGGGAGGTAAGTATTCTACACAATATATATAGTAGGCACCAACATAAGGTAAGTAATTAGCCATAGGAAACTGCAAACCATAGGAAATGGTATAGAATGCAATTGGAGAAAATAGGTCATGGGGCAACACAAACCATATACTGAGAAAGTGGAATGTGAATCATGAATTGCCCCCTAGACAAGTGTAGTGTGTGCAGAATCGGTGGGAGAGTAAGAATACAGTAAAAGTAAGTAAATTACCCCACCCCAGAGCCCAGAAAAACAGGAGTAAAGCACTGCAGGTTTCCTTAGGACACACTACACATCATGAGTGGAATTTTCGCAAGAACCATCCAAGACTGCAAACACCAAATGGTGGATTCCTGGACCTGAAGACCTGCAAAGGAAGGAGACCAAGTCCAGAAGTCGAAAGAAGTTCCAGGAAGGACAGGAGCCCTGCCAACCTAGAAGAGGGTGCAAAAGATGAGTCCCTGGTTAGATGAAGACTGCAGAAATGCACCCTAGGAAGATGCCAGTGGGTTGCTGCGTCATGCAAAGGATGTCCCACGTCTGGAAGTTCGATGCAGGCAAGTTTTGGCGCTGGATTCCTCAAACAAGCCTTGGTTCCGGCAAAGTCGCGTTTTGCGTCAAGTAGGCGCTATCTGGACCCAGGAGGAACATGGAGGCCTCAACTCTATGTGAGGAGGGAGAGGGGACTTTCAGCACTTCAGAGACCCCTCAGGTCACCAGATAGCACTCACGGGAGTCCCAGGACACAGGGGTAAAGGAGGTGCAAAATGAGGTTAGTGTAGCACTATAAAGGAAGGTCCCACGCCGCCGGAGAACAACTCAGCGAGTTAAGCGTAGCAGGATAGAGTGCTGGGGACCTGGGCCAGGCTGTGCACAAAGGAATTTTGAAAATAGTGCACAGAGGCCTCAGGAGGGGAAGAAGACGCGGTGCACAGCGTTTCTGTCGTTCTGGGGCAAGTCAAGGTCTTACCTCTTCCAAATTGCAACGGCAGGACCTCAGGACAGTCTGTCGATGGGGTCTACCCTCTGTGTTCCAAGGAGCACGCTCGTCGCCAGTAGAAGAGAACGAGTCGTCGACTTAGAAGGAGTCTGCGTGAGCAGGGGAGTGACTCCGTCACCCCACAGGAGATTTCTTTGGTCCTTCTGGTGCAGGGTGAAGACCGGGAGTCCTCAGAGCAGGCACACAGTGAAAACTGTTGCAGTTGCTGGCTGGAGCTGAAGTTGCAGAGGAAAAGTGTCCCTTCTGGATACTTTGTTGCTGTTGAACAGGATTCCTGCTGGAAACTTGCAAGTAGAATCTGAAGAGAAACCCACAGAAGAGACCTTAAATCGCCCTTAGAGGGGGATTGGCTACCTTATCAGGTATGGACCTATCAGGAGGGATCTCTGATGTCACCTGCTGGCACTGGCCACTCAGTGCCTTCCAGAGTGCCCCCACACCTTGGAAAACAAGATGGCTGAAGTCTGGGACACACTGGAGGAGCCCTGGGCACCACCTCTGGGGTGATGATAGACCGGGGAATGGTCACTCCCCTTTCCTTTGCCCAGTTTCACACCAGAGCAGGGCCTGGGGGTCCCTGAACCGGTGTAGACTGGTGTATGCAAGGAGGGCACCATCTGTTCCCTTCAAAGCATTTTTAGAGGCTGGGGGATGCTACCCCTCCCCAGCCTGTAACACCTATTTCCAAAGGGAGAGGGTGTAACACCCTGCTCCCAAAGGAAATGCCTTGTTCTGCCTTCCTGGGACTGAGCTGCTCGGACCCCAAGAGGGCAGAACCCTGTCTGTGAGATGGCAGCACCTGTAGCTGCATTGCAAGCCTCAGAGAGCTGGTTTGGCAGTACTGGGGTCTATGTTGGAGCCCCCAGGATGCATGGAATTGGCTCCCCAATACCGTATTTGTAATGGGGGAACAATTCCATGATCTTACACCTCACATGGCCATATTCAGGGTTCCCATTGGGAAGCTACATATAGGTATTGACTTATATGTAGTGTAAGCGTGTAATGGCGTCCCCGCACCCACAAAGTTCCGGGAATTGGCCCTGAACTATGTGGAGGCACCTTTGCTACCCTCACACTACGTAACGTTGCACCTAGCCTTTATTAAATAAAGGTTAGACATATAGGTGACGTATAAGTTACTTAAGTACAGTGAAATTGGCTGTCAAATAATGTGTGCACTATTTCACGCAGGCTACAGTGACAGTCATGTCAAAGGGTTTGTCTGAGCTCCTTATGGGTGGTAAAAGAAATGCTGCGGCCCATAAGGATCTCCTGGAACCCCAATGTCTTGGGTACCTGGTACCATATACTAGGGACTTATAAAGGGGGAGGGTCCAGTGTGCCAATTGAAATTGGTAAATGAAGTCACAAGCCTATAGTGACAAATCTAAAAGCACAGAAGCAATCTTCCAAGAGACAAGGTAAGAGGACTGGTTGACCAGCCTCTGAACAGCACAAGAAACAAGACCTCTCTTCTTAGGAAGATCCCTTATCCCTTGTTGGAACTGAGCCCATGGAGCTGGGGCCTTATCAGGTAGAGCTCTTGGGCCCAGAGGGACCCTCAGGGAAACAGCTGTGCTAGGGACAAAATACTTATCCCACTCATGAAGGCCTGGAGCAGCAAGCTGCTACATAGGAGAAGGGAGATGTCAGTGGCTCCCATTGGGTCTATTGGGAAGATGGATTCCTTTACACTGTGGCTAGAGACCCCAAACCTGATGCAACCAGGACAGGAGTTTAGAGAGTTTATCCTAATTTTGGCCCATGACATCCCCCTAGCTGGGCATTTGGGACAAACCAAAACGTGGAACAGACTTGTCAATCACTTTGATTGGCCCAATATGTCCCAGAAAGAAAAGGAGTTTTGCAGCCCCTGTGTCACCTGTGAAGCCAGTGGCAAGACAGGCGGCCATCCAAAGGCCCCTCTCATTCCACTTCCTATGGTGGGTGTTCCCTTTGAAAGGGTTGGTGTGGACATTGTGGGTCCACTTGAACCCACCCACAGCCTCAGGAAACCAGTACATACTGGTAGCAGTGGATCATGCTACCAGATACCCTGAAGCAATTCCCTGTAGGTATACTACAGCTCCTGCAGTAGCCAATGCCCTGATTGGTATTTTTACCAGAGTGGGGTTTCCTAAGGAGGGTGGTTTTTGACAGAGCTACAAACCTCATGTCAGCTTGCCTAAAACATGTGGAATGAGTGTGGGGTGACTTACAAATTCACCACACCATACCATCCTCAAACCAATGGACTTGTTGAGAGATTCAACAAGACATTGAAGGGCCTGATCATGCGGCTCCCTGAAAAACTCAAAAGGAGATGGGATTTCCTCCTGCTGTGCCTGGTTTTCGCCTACAGAGAGATGCCACAGAAAGGAGTAGGGGTTTCCCCTATTGAGCTTCTGTTTGGCCATCCTGTAAGGGGACCACTGGCACTTGTTAGAGAAGGCTGGGATAGACCGCTCCATGAGCCTAAACAAGATGTGGTGGACTATGTGCATGGGCTCCACTCTAGGATGACTGAGTACATGGAAAAGGCATCCAAAAACCTTGAGGCCAGCCAATTACTCCAGAAGTTGTGGTATGACCAAAAGGCTACACTCTTAGAATTCCTGCCAGGGCAGAAAGTTTGGGCTCTGGAGCCTGTGGCTCAGAGTGCACTTCAGGACAGAGGGAATGGCCCTTACCCAATACTAGAATAAGAGTCAGGTCACCTTCTTGGTTGTCCTGGGCACTAGCAGGACACCCAAGAGTGTGATCCATGTTAACCACCTGAAACTCTACAATGATAGGGCAGACACAACCATGCTGATGGTTACTGATGAGGATCAGGAAGCAGAGTGAAACTCTCCATGACCTCCTATCAACTGACCCGAAGGATGGGTCAGTATATGGAATTGTCTATTCAGACACCCTCTCTGCCCAATAGCAAGCTGACTGCAGGGAAGTCCTACAGCAGTATGCTGAGATCTTCTCTTTGACCCCCTGAAGACTGGAACTGTAAGTTTTGTACTTACCTGCAAATCGAACTAACTTTTCTTCCCCCCGGGTACTGTTTCTGAAAATTGCAGTGTCAACTTTTAAAACAGATAATTGCCAATGTTTCAAAAACTGTATAACTTATCAATTTCAAACAAAGTGCTATTGATACATGTGCGAAATACGAAACTATTGAACTACTTACCTGCAACCTGAATCTAAAAATAAATTAAGAACATATATTTTTGCCATATAAAAATCATTCTGGTTAGCAGCATTCCAGTGACAATTTAGAAAAAAGTGAAGCACACTGACAAGTAGGCCATAAACCATAACCTCTGGGGTCCTGACTAGCAGGATCCCAGTGACACAGTCAAAAACATACTGGCATCAGGCAGAAATTGGGGGTAACATGCCAAAAAGAGGGTACTTTCCTACAGATTCCCTCTGCAGGCATCGCCATGGAGGGCTGAAGAGGTCAACTCAGGGTGGGCACTTGCTTGCAATTGCCTGGGGATCCTCTCTAGTTGATTGGTGTAGTAAAGTACCATCTTGCCTGGCATGTTACCCCCATTTTTTACTTGTGTGTCAGTTTGTGTTTGCCTGTCTCACTGGGATCCTGCTAGCCAGGACCCCAGTGCTCATAGTTTGTGGCCTGAATGTGTCCCCTGTGTGGTGCCTAACTGTGTCACTGAGGCTCTGCTAATCAGAACCTCAGTGCTTATGCTCTCTCTGTCTTTAAAATTGTCACTTTAGGCTAGTGACCATTTTTACCAATTCTGATTGGCACACTGGAACACCCTTATAATTCCCTAGTATATTGTACCTAGGTACCCAGGGTATTGGGGTTCCAGGAGATCCCTATGGTCTGCAGCATTTCTTTTGCCACCCATAGGGAGCTCAGACCATTCTTACACAGGACTGCCAGTGCAGCCTGAGTGAACTATCGTCCACGTTATTTCACAGCCATTTTACACTGCACTTAAGTAACTTATATGTCACCTATATGTCTAACCCTCACTTAGTGAAGGTTAGGTGCAAAGTTACTAAGTGTGAGGGCACCCTGGCACTAGCCATGGTGCCCCCACATAGTTCAGGGCAATTTCCTTGGACTTTGTAAGTGCGGGGACACCATTACACACACATGCATTACATATAGATCAATACCTATATGCAGGTTCACAATGGTAACTCAGAACATCGCCATGTAACATGTCTAAGATCATGGAATTGTCCCCCCATGCCAAATCTGGTATTGGGGTGCCAATCCCATGCATCCCTGGGGCTTCAGCATGGACCCCGGGTACTGCTAAACCAGCTCTCTGGGGTTTGCACTGCAGCTACCGCTGCTGCCAACCCACAGACAGGCTTCTGCCCTCCTGGGGTCTGGGCAGCCCAGTACCAGGAAGGCAGAACAAAGGATTTCCTCTGAGAGAATGTGTTACACCCTCTCCCTTTGGACATAGGTGTTAAGGGCCTGAGAGGAGTAGCCTCTCTTGGCCTCTGGGAATGCTCTGAAGGGCACAGATGCCCTCCTTGCATAAACCAGTCTACACTGGTTCAGGGATCCCCCAGCCCCTGCTGTGGCGCACAACTGGACAAAGAAAAGGAGAATGACCACTCCCCTGTCCATCACCACCCCACGGGTGGTGCTCAGAGCTCCTCCAGTATGTCCCAGACCTCTGCCATCTTGAATGCAGAGGTGTGAGGGCACAATGGAGGCCTCTGAGTAGCCAGTGCCAGCAGGTGATGTCAGAGACCCCTCCTGATAGGTGCTTACCTGACTAGGTGGCCAATCTCCTCTGAGGGCTATTTGAGGTCTCTCCTGTGGGCTTCTCGTCAGATAACGAATGCAAGAGCTCACCAGAGTTCCTCTGCACTTCTCTCTTCGACTTCTGCCAAGGATCGACCGCTGACTGCTCCAGGACGCCTGCAAAACCACAACAAAGTAGCAAGAAGACTACCAGCAACACTGTAGCGCCTCATCCTTGTAGGAAAGTACCATCTTGCCTGGCATGTTACCCCCATTTTTCACTGTATATATGTTGTTTTAGTTGTATGTGTCACTGGGACCCTGCTAGTCAGGGCCCCAGTGCTCATAAGTGTGCCTGAATGTGTTACCTGTGTTATGACTAACTGTCTCACTGAGGCTCTGCTAACCAGAACCTCAGTGGTTATGCTCTCTCATTACTTTCAAATTGTCACTAACAGGCTAGTGACCAATTTTACCAATTTACATTGGCTTACTGGAACACCCTTATAATTCCCTAGTATATGGTACTGAGGTACCCAGGGTATTGGGGTTCCAGGAGATCCCTATGGGCTGCAGCATTTCTTTTGCCACCCATAGGGAGCTCTGACAATTCTTACACAGGCCTGCCACTGCAGCCTGAGTGAAATAACGTCCATGTTATTTCACAGCCATTTTACACTGCACTTAAGTAACTTATAAGTCACCTATATGTCTAACCTTTACCTGGTAAAGGTTGGGTGCTAAGTTACTTAGTGTGTGGGCACCCTGGCACTAGCCAAGGTGCCCCCACATTGTTCAGGGCCAATTCCCCGGACTTTGTGAGTGCGGGGACACCATTACACGCGTGCACTACATATAGGTCACTACCTATATGTAGCTTCACAATGGTAACTCCGAATATGGCCATGTAATATGTCTATGATCATGGAATTGCCCCCTCTATACCATCCTGGCATAGTTGGCACAATCCCATGATCCCAATGGTCTGTAGCACAGACCCTGGTACTGCCAAACTGCCTTTCCCGGGGTTTCACTGCAGCTGCTGCTGCTGCCAACCCCTCAGACAGGCATCTGCCCTCCTGGGGTCCAGCCAGGCCTGGCCCAGGATGGCAGAACAAAGGACTTCCTCTGAGAGAGGGTGTTACACCCTCTCCCTTTGGAAAATGGTGTGAAGGCAGGGGAGGAGTAGCCTCCCCCAGCCTCTGGAAATGATTTCATGGGCACATTTGGTGCCCATTTCTGCATAAGCCAGTCTACACCGTTTCAGGGGACCCCTTAGCCCTGCTCTGGCGCGAAACTGGACAAAGGAAAGGGGAGTGACCACTCCCCTGACCTGTACCTCCCCTGGGAGGTGCCCAGAGCTCCTCCAGTGTGCTCCAGACCTCTGTCATCTTGGAAACAGAGGTGCTGCTGGCACACTGGACTGCTCTGAGTGGCCAGTGCCATCAGGTGACGTCAGAGACTCCTTGTGATAGGCTCCTTCAGGTGTTGCTAGCCTATCCTCTCTCCTAGGTAGCCAAACCCTCTTTTCTGGCTATTTAGGGTCTCTGTCTCTTGGGATTCCTTAGATAACGAATGCAAGAGCTCATCCGAGTTCCTCTGCATCTCTCTCTTCACCTTCTGCCAAGGAATCGACTGCTGACCGCGCTGGAAGCCTGCAAAACTGCAACATAGTAGCAAAGACGACTACTGCAACTCTGTAACGCTGATCCTGCCGCCTTCTCGACTGTTTTCCTGGTGGTGCATGCTGTGGGGGTAGTCTGCCTCCTCTCTGCACTAGAAGCTCTGAAGAAATCTCCGGTGGGTCGACGGAATCGTCCCCCTGCAACCGCAGGCACCAAAGTACTGCATCACCGGTACCTTGGGTCTCCTCTCAGCACGACGAGCGAGGTCCCTTTAATCCAGCAACTCTGTCCAAGTGACTCCCACAGTCCAGTGACTCTTCAGTCCAAGTTTGGTGGAGGTAAGTCCTTGCCTCCCCACGCCAGACTGCATTGTTGGAAACCGCGACTTTTGCAGCTACTCCGGCCTCCGTGCACTTCCGGCGGAAATCCTTTGTGCACAGTCCAGCCTGGGTCCACGGCACTCTAACCTGCACTGCACGACCTTCTAAGTTGTTCTCCGGCGACGTGGGACTCCTTTGTGCGACTTCGGGTGAGCACCGTTTCACGCATCCTTGTAGTGCCTGTTTCTGGCACTTCTCCGGGTGCTACCTGCTGCTGAGAGGGCTCTTTGTCTTGCTCGACGTCCCCTCTGTCCCCTGACGCAATTTGCGACATCCTGGTCCCTCCTAGGCCACAGCAGCATCCAAAAACCCTTACCGCACGATTTGCAGCTAGCAAGGCTTGTTGGCGGTCTTTCGGCGGGAAAACACTTCTGCACGACTCTCCACGGCGTGAGGGATCCGTCCTCCAAAGGGGAAGTCTCTAGCCCTTGTCGTTCTTGCAGAAACCTATGCTTCTACTGTCCAGTAGCAGCTCCTTTGCACCCACAGCTGGCATTTCCTGGGTGTAAAGAAATGGCTCCCTGTTGCAGTTACCCCCCACTTTTTGCCTGATACTGATGCTGACTTGACTGAGAAGTGTGCTCGGACCCTGCTAACCAGGCCCCAGCACCAGTGTTCTTTCACCTAAAATGTACCATTGTTTCCACAATTGGCACACCCTGGCATCCAGATAAGTCCCTTGTAACTGGTACCTCTGGTACCAAGGGCCCTGATGCCAGGGAAGGTCTCTAAGGGCTGCAGCATGTATTATGCCACCCTAGAGACCCCTCACTCAGCACAGACACACTGCTTACAAGCCTGTGTGTGCTAGTGAGAACAAAATGAGTAAGTCGACATGGCACTCCCCTCAGGGTGCCATGCCAGCCTCTCACTGCCTATGCAGTATAGGTAAGACACCCCTCTAGCAGGCCTTACAGCCCCAAGGCAGGGTGCACTATACCATAGGTGAGGGTACCAGTGCATGAGCACTGTACCCCTACAGTGTCTAAGCAAAACCTTAGACATTGTAAGTGCAGGGTAGCCATAAGAGTATATGGTCTGGGAGTCTGTTTTACACGAACTCCACAGCACCATAATGGCTACACTGAAAACTGGGAAGTTTGGTATCAAACTTCTCAGCACAATAAATGCACACTGATGCCAGTGTACATTTTATTGTAAAATACACCACAGAGGGCACCTTAGAGGTGCCCCCTGAAACTTAACCAACTATCTGTGTAGGCTGACTGGTTCCAGCAGCCTGCCACACTAGAGACATGTTGCTGGCCCCATGGGGAGAGTGCCTTTGTCACTCTGAGGCCAGTAACAAAGCCTGCACTGGGTGGAGATGCTAACACCTCCCCCAGGCAGGAGCTGTAACACCTGGCGGTGAGCCTCAAAGGCTCACCCCTTTGTCACAGCCCAGCAGGGCACTCCAGCTTAGTGGAGTTGCCCGCCCCCTCCGGCCACGGCCCCCACTTTTGGCGGCAAGGCTGGAGGGAACAAAGAAAGCAACAAGGAGGAGTCACTGGCCAGTCAGGACAGCCCCTAAGGTGTCCTGAGCTGAGGTGACTCTAACTTTTAGAAATCCTCCATCTTGCAGATGGAGGATTCCCCCAATAGGGTTAGGATTGTGACCCCCTCCCCTTGGGAGGAGGCACAAAGAGGGTGTACCCACCCTCAGGGCTAGTAGCCATTGGCTACTAAACCCCCCAGACCTAAACACGCCCTTAAATTTAGTATTTAAGGGCTACCCTGAACCCTAGAAAATTAGATTCCTGCAAACTACAAGAAGAAGGACTGCCTAGCTGAAAACCCCTGCAGAGGAAGACCAGAAGACGACAACTGCCTTGGCTCCAGAAACTCACCGGCCTGTCTCCTGCCTTCCAAAGAACTCTGCTCCAGCGACGCCTTCCAAGGGACCAGCGACCTCTGAATCCTCTGAGGACTGCCCTGCTTCGAAAAAGACAAGAAACTCCCGAGGACAGCGGACCTGCTCCAAAAAGACTGCAACTTTGTTTCAAGGAGCAGCTTTAAAGACCCTGCAATCTCCCCGCAAGAAGCGTGAGACTTGCAACACTGCACCCGGCGACCCCGACTCGGCTGGTGGAGAACCAACACCTCAGGGAGGACCCCCGGACTACTCTACGACTGTGAGTACCAAAACCTGTCCCCCCTGAGCCCCCACAGCGCCGCCTGCAGAGGGAATCCCGAGGCTTCCCCTGACCGCGACTCTCTGAAACCTAAGTCCCGACGCCTGGAAAAGACCCTGCACCCGCAGCCCCCAGGACCTGAAGGACCGGACTTTCACTGGAGAAGTGACCCCCAGGAGTCCCTCTCCCTTGCCCAAGTGGAGGTTTCCCCGAGGAAGCCCCCCCTTGCCTGCCTGCAGCGCTGAAGAGATCCGTGGATCTCTCATAGACTAACATTGCAAACCCGACGCTTGTTTCTACCCTGCACCCGGCCGCCCCCGCGCTGCTAAGGGTGAAATTTCTGTGTGGGCTTGTGTCCCCCCCGGTGCCCTACAAAACCCCCCTGGTCTGCCCTCCGAAGACGCGGGTACTTACCTGCAAGCAGACCGGAACCGGGGCACCCCCTTCTCTCCATTCTAGCCTATGCGTTTTGGGCACCACTTTGAACTCTGCACCTGACCGGCCCTGAGCTGCTGGTGTGGTGACTTTGGGGTTGCTCTGAACCTCCAACGGTGGGCTACCTTGGACCAAGAACTGAACCCTGTAAGTGTCTTACTTACCTGGTAAAACTAACAAAAACTTACCTCCCCCAGGAACTGTGAAAATTGCACTGTGTCCACTTTTAAAGTAGCTATTTGTCAATAACTTGAAAAGTATACATGCAATTGAAATGATTCAAAGTTCCTAATGTACTTACCTGCAATACCTTTCAAACAAGATATTACATGTTAAATTTGAACCTGTGGTTCTTAAAATAAACTAAGAAAAGATATTTTTCTATAACAAAACCTATTGGCTGGATTTGTCTCTGAGTGTGTGTACCTCATTTATTGTCTATGTGTATGTACAACAAATGCTTAACACTACTCCTTGGATAAGCCTACTGCTCGACCACACTACCACAAAATAGAGCATTAGTATTATCTATTTTTACCACTATTTTACCTCTAAGGGGAACCCTTGGACTCTGTGCATGCTATTCCTTACTTTGAAATAGCACATACAGAGCCAACTTCCTACATTGGTGGCAGCGGTGGGATACAAGACTTTGCATTTGCTGGACTACTCAGCCAATACCTGATCACACGACAAATTCCAAAATTGTCATTAGAAATTGATTTTTGCAATTTGAACAGTTTTCTAAATTCTTAAAAGACCTGCTAGGGCCTTGTGTTAGATCCTGTTTAGCATTTCTTTTAGAGTTTAAAAGTTTGTAAAAGTTTGAATTAGATTCTAGAACCAGTTGTAGATTCTTAAAAAGTATTCCAACTTTTAGAAGCAAAATGTCTAGCACAGATGTGACTGTGGTGGAACTCGACACCACACCTTACCTCCATCTTAAGATGAGGGAGCTAAGGTCACTCTGTAAAATAAAGAAAATAACAATGGGCCCCAAACCTACCAAAATACAGCTCCAGGAGCTTTTGGCAGAGTTTGAAAAGGCCAACCCCTCTGAGGGTGGCAACTCAGAGGAAGAGGATAGTGACTTGGAGGAAAATTCCCCCCTACCAGTCCTATCTAGGGAGAACAGGGTCTCTCAAACCCTGACTCCAAAAATAATAGTCAGAGATGCTGGTTCCCTCACAGGAGAGACCAACACCTCTGAAATCACTGAGGATAACTCCAGTGAAGAGGACATCCAGTTAGCCAGGATGGCCAAAGGATTGGCTTTGGAAAGACAGATCCTAGCCATAGAGAGGGAAAGACAAGAGATGGGCCTAGGACCCATCAATGGTGGCAGCAACATAAATAGGGTCAGAGATTCTCCTGACATGTTGAAAATCCCTAAAGGGATTGTAACTAAATATGAAGATGGTGATGACATCACCAAATGGTTCACAGCTTTTGAGAGGGCTTGTGTAACCAGAAAAGTGAACAGATCTCCCTGGGGTGCTCTCCTTTGGGAAATGTTCACAGGAAAGTGTAGGGATAGACTCCTCACACTCTCTGGAAAAGATGCAGAATCTTATGACCTCATGAAGGGTACCCTGATTGAGGGCTTTGGATTCTCCACTGAGGAGTATAGAATTAGATTCAGGGGGGCTCAAAAATCCTCGAGCCAGACCTGGGTTGATTATGTGGACTACTCAGTGAAAACACTGGATGGTTGGGTAACTGGAAATGAAGTGTATGACTATGTTGGGCTTTATAATTTGTTTATGAAAGAACACATTTTAAGTAACTGCTTCAATGAAAAGTTGCATCAGTATCTGGTAGACCTAGGTCCAATTTCTCCCCAAGAATTGGGAAAGAAGGCAGACCACTGGGTCAAGACTAGGGTAACCAAAACTTCCACTGGGGGTGACCAAAAGAAAGGGGTTACAAAGCCTCCCCAGGAGAAAGTGGGTGACACTAGAAACAAAGAAAAAGAGTCCCCTGTAGGCCCCCAAAAACCAGACCAGGTGGGTGGGCCCAGAGACACAACCCAAAACAAAGGTGGGTACCAGGGTAAGAGCTGGGATGCCACTAAGGCATGGTGCCATAACTGTAAACAGACAGGGCACCACACCAAGGACACTTCTTGTCCCAAAAACAAACCCCCTAGCAAAATCCCAGGGGTGACCAGTGTAGCCATTGGGGAGGACTCCTCAGATGAGGAGGTCTTCATAGCCTTCAACTGGAAAAAGGGCCCAACAGGTGAGTTGGAGATTCCAGAGGGAAGTAGACACTTCCACCACCTACAGGTGAATGGAATCCCAGCCACTGCCCTGAGAGACACTTGTGCCAGTCACACTATTGTGCATGACAGGCTGGTGTTCTCAAACCAGTACATCCCAGGTGAGATGGCCAGAGTAAGAGTTAGCCCAGACAGGGTCACTAATAGGCCTGTGGCTCTTGTGCCCATAGAAGTGGGTGGAACTTTTAGCTGGAGAAGGGTGGTAGTCAGTACAGACCTCCCCCTTGATTGTCTCCTTGGAAATGACTACCCAGAGGTTAGTCAGAGCCTAAGAGAAGAACTGGTCCAGGGCCAGTCCTCTCCCAAGGATTCTGGAGTGCCTGCCACTGCAGTAAATGCAAGTAGGCCCCAGAAGAAAAAGAAAAGGAAACAGAGTAGGAAAGGTGGACAACCTTTAGCCAAGGTTCCAGCAAGCCAAGGAGATTCTGCTCCAGTAGGGGAGAACTCCAAAAATGGCTCTGATAAAGTCCAACCTGACCCACAAGAAGTCCTGGCTAGTCAGGCAACTGTTAAGCCTGAGTGGGTGGCTCCTCAGCTAACAGAAGAAAGAGTGGAAGAAGGGTGTTTACTACAAGATGTGGTAACCCCCCACTCTAATACAGCAGACAGGCACCCTGAACCCAAAGAAGCCTGTAACTTAGCCCCTTCCCTTGTAGGTGAAGAGCTAAAGGTGTGGTTCTGGGCACTGACAGCTGTCAGTGGCCTCTGCTGGGTGTTAGCCTTTATGGCTGCACTATCCTTGGCATGGTGGTCTGACCCCATGCCAAATAACAAGTTAGGCCCCCTGACCCTGTTGGTCATGGTGGGGTTACTCCAGCTCTGGGTAACCTCTTTGGGTAAGCTAGGGGTGACCCTGGCTAAGATAAGATTAGCAGAGGTGGATTCCTCTGACCTCAAAATAGAGAGAATGGGTAAAGACATAAAAAGCACAGACAAGAGGCAGTTCAGACTAGGTCCTATCACTGTGGAAGTGGGTCAGTTCCCCAGAGGGAATGACCTGAACAGGAGGATGTAAGGCAGAGTAGGCCCTGCAACAAACCAGCCTATTTCCTCTACTCTTCCTCGCCTGACAGACTAGGAAGACTCTCCCAGCTTTGGCTGAGTCTCCTGGCCTGTGGGCTGGGGGGGGGCTTGTGTAAAGAAATGGCTCCCTGTTGCAGTTACCCCCCACTTTTTGCCTGATACTGATGCTGACTTGACTGAGAAGTGTGCTGGGACCCTGCTAACCAGGCCCCAGCACCAGTGTTCTTTCACCTAAAATGTACCATTGTTTCCACAATTGGCACACCCTGGCATCCAGATAAGTCCCTTGTAACTGGTACCTCTGGTACCAAGGGCCCTGATGCCAGGGAAGGTCTCTAAGGGCTGCAGCATGTATTATGCCACCCTAGAGACCCCTCACTCAGCACAGACACACTGCTTACAAGCCTGTGTGTGCTAGTGAGAACAAAATGAGTAAGTCGACATGGCACTCCCCTCAGGGTGCCATGCCAGCCTCTCACTGCCTATGCAGTATAGGTAAGACACCCCTCTAGCAGGCCTTACAGCCCCAAGGCAGGGTGCACTATACCATAGGTGAGGGTACCAGTGCATGAGCACTGTACCCCTACAGTGTCTAAGCAAAACCTTAGACATTGTAAGTGCAGGGTAGCCATAAGAGTATATGGCCTGGGAGTCTGTTTTACACGAACTCCACAGCACCATAATGGCTACACTGAAAACTGGGAAGTTTGGTATCAAACTTCTCAGCACAATAAATGCACACTGATGCCAGTGTACATTTTATTGTAAAATACACCACAGAGGGCACCTAAGAGGTGCCCCCTGAAACTTAACCAACTATCTGTGTAGGCTGACTGGTTCCAGCAGCCTGCCACACTAGAGACATGTTGCTGGCCCCATGGGGAGAGTGCCTTTGTCACTCTGAGGCCAGTAACAAAGCCTGCACTGGGTGGAGATGCTAACACCTCCCCCAGGCAGGAGCTGTAACACCTGGCGGTGAGCCTCAAAGGCTCACCCCTTTGTCACAGCCCAGCAGGGCACTCCAGCTTAGTGGAGTTGCCCGCCCCCTCCGGCCACGGCCCCCACTTTTGGCGGCAAGGCTGGAGGGAACAAAGAAAGCAACAAGGAGGAGTCACTGGCCAGTCAGGACAGCCCCTAAGGTGTCCTGAGCTGAGGTGACTCTAACTTTTAGAAATCCTCCATCTTGCAGATGGAGGATTCCCCCAATAGGGTTAGGATTGTGACCCCCTCCCCTTGGGAGGAGGCACAAAGAGGGTGTACCCACCCTCAGGGCTAGTAGCCATTGGCTACTAAACCCCCCAGACCTAAACACGCCCTTAAATTTAGTATTTAAGGGCTACCCTGAACCCTAGAAAATTAGATTCCTGCAAACTACAAGAAGAAGGACTGCCTAGCTGAAAACCCCTGCAGAGGAAGACCAGAAGACGACAACTGCCTTGGCTCCAGAAACTCACCGGCCTGTCTCCTGCCTTCCAAAGAACTCTGCTCCAGCGACGCCTTCCAAGGGACCAGCGACCTCTGAATCCTCTGAGGACTGCCCTGCTTCGAAAAAGACAAGAAACTCCCGAGGACAGCGGACCTGCTCCAAAAAGACTGCAACTTTGTTTCAAGGAGCAGCTTTAAAGACCCTGCAATCTCCCCGCAAGAAGCGTGAGACTTGCAACACTGCACCCGGCGACCCCGACTCGGCTGGTGGAGAACCAACACCTCAGGGAGGACCCCCGGACTACTCTACGACTGTGAGTACCAAAACCTGTCCCCCCTGAGCCCCCACAGCGCCGCCTGCAGAGGGAATCCCGAGGCTTCCCCTGACCGCGACTCTCTGAAACCTAAGTCCCGACGCCTGGAAAAGACCCTGCACCCGCAGCCCCCAGGACCTGAAGGACCGGACTTTCACTGGAGAAGTGACCCCCAGGAGTCCCTCTCCCTTGCCCAAGTGGAGGTTTCCCCGAGGAAGCCCCCCCTTGCCTGCCTGCAGCGCTGAAGAGATCCGTGGATCTCTCATAGACTAACATTGCAAACCCGACGCTTGTTTCTACCCTGCACCCGGCCGCCCCCGCGCTGCTAAGGGTGAAATTTCTGTGTGGGCTTGTGTCCCCCCCCCGGTGCCCTACAAAACCCCCCTGGTCTGCCCTCCGAAGACGCGGGTACTTACCTGCAAGCAGACCGGAACCGGGGCACCCCCTTCTCTCCATTCTAGCCTATGCGTTTTGGGCACCACTTTGAACTCTGCACCTGACCGGCCCTGAGCTGCTGGTGTGGTGACTTTGGGGTTGCTCTGAACCCCCAACGGTGGGCTACCTTGGACCAAGAACTGAACCCTGTAAGTGTCTTACTTACCTGGTAAAACTAACAAAAACTTACCTCCCCCAGGAACTGTGAAAATTGCACTGTGTCCACTTTTGAAATAGCTATTTGTCAATAACTTGAAAAGTATACATGCAATTGAAATGATTCAAAGTTCCTAATGTACTTACCTGCAATACCTTTCAAACAAGATATTACATGTTAAATTTGAACCTGTGGTTCTTAAAATAAACTAAGAAAATATATTTTTCTATAACAAAACCTATTGGCTGGATTTGTCTCTGAGTGTGTGTACCTCATTTATTGTCTATGTGTATGTACAACAAATGCTTAACACTACTCCTTGGATAAGCCTACTGCTCGACCACACTACCACAAAATAGAGCATTAGTATTATCTATTTTTACCACTATTTTACCTCTAAGGGGAACCCTTGGACTCTGTGCATGCTATTCCTTACTTTGAAATAGCACATACAGAGCCAACTTCCTACACTGGGCATCTGCCCATCTCCGACCTGCTTGTGACTTTTGGACTTGGTCCCCTTGTTCCACAGGTACCCTCGACTGGAAATCCATCGTTGTTGCATTGTTGGTTTGTGTCTTTCCTGCAGAATTCCCCTATCACGACTTCTATGTCCTTTGGGGAACTTTAGTGCACTTTGCACTCACTTTTCAGGGTCTTGGGGTGGGCTATTTTTCTAACCCTTACTATTTTCTAATAGTCCCAGCGACCCTCTACAAGGTCACATAGGTTTGGGGTCCATTCGTGGTTCTCATTCCACTTTTGGAGTATATGGTTTGTGTTGCCCCTATCCCTATGTGTCTCCATTGCATCCTATTGTAACTATACATTGTTTGCACTGTTTTCTAATACTATTGCTGCATATTTTGGTATTGTGTACATATATCTTGTGTATATTTGCTATCCTCATACTGAGGGTACTCACTGAGATACTTTTGGCATATTGTCATAAAAATAAAGTACCTTTATTTTTAGTATATCTGTGTATTGTGTTTTCTTATGATATTGTGCATATGACACTAAGTGGTATTGTAGGAGCTTCACTCGTCTCCTAGTTCAGCCTAAGCTGCTCTGCTAAGCTACCATTATCTATCAGCCTATGCTGCTAGACACCCTATACACTAATCAGGGATAACTGGGCCTGGTGCAAGGTGCAAGTACCCCTAGGTACTCACTACAAGCCAGTCCAGCCTCCTTCAATCCTGCCGGCTTTCTCAACTGTTTCCTGGTGGTGCATGCCTCGAGGGCTGTCTGCCTTCACCCTGCACTGGAAGCCAAGAATAAATCTCCCGTAGGTCGACAAAATCTTACCCCTGCTAATGCAGGCACCTAACTTCTGCATCACCGTTCCTCTGGGTCCCTCTCATCGTGACAAGCGTGGTCCCTGGAACACAGGAGCTAGATCCAAGTGACCCCGACAGTCCAGTGGTCCCTCTGTCCAAATTTGGTGGAGGTAAGCTATTGCCTCCCCACGCTAGACAGTAATCCTGTGTACTGCGTGAATTGCAGCTGCTAGGACTTCGGTGCACTTTTGCAAGGAATCCTTAGTGCACAGCACACCCCAGGTCCCCAGCACTCTGTCCTGCATTGCTCAACTCGCTGAGTCGACCACCGGCTTCATGGGACCCTCCTTTGTAGTGTTGAGACAACTGCCGTGCTCAGTTTTCTTGAACCTGTGTTTAAGTGTTTCAGCGGGTGCTGCCTGCTTCTGCGTGGGCTCTCTGTGTTGCAGAGCGACACCTCTGTCTCCTCCTCCAAGGGGCAGCCTCCTGGTCCTTTCTGGGCCCGGGCAGCACCCATTTTCTTCAACCGTGACCTTTGCAGCTAGCAAGGCTTGTTTGCAATCTTTCTGCGTGGAAACAACTCTGCATCCTCCAGCACGCCGTGCAAAAGAGAAATTCCTGGCATCTTCCATTGTTGCAGAATCTTCAGCTTCTTCCACCCGGAGGCAGCCATTTTGTACCTTCATCCGGGGTTTAGTGGCCTTCTGCCCCCCCTGAACACTTGTGTGACTCTTGGACTTGGTCCCCTTCCTTTGCAGGTCCTCGCAAAGGAAGCTGTCTCCGGATGGAAGAAACTTGTAATTCTGCAAGAAAGAAGAGGACTAGGAACTTCTCCTTTGGATGGAAGATGTCCCACGTCAGGATAAAGTTCAGAGAGACCAGAAAGGAGTCAATACAGATTTGGACAGATTTTGTAGACTGTTCAGTAAAGGCCCTCGAAGGTTGGTTACATGCCAGTAAGGTGACTGACTATGAAAGCCTATATAACTTAATTCTGAGAGAACATATATTGAATAATTGTGTGTCTGACTTGTTGCATCAGTATCTTGTGGACTCAGATCTGACCTCTCCCCAAGAACTGGGAAACAAGGCGGACAAATGGGTCAGAACAAGGGTGAACAGAAAAGTTCATACAGGGGGAGACAAGGACATCAAGAAGAAGGATGGTAAGTCACAGGACATGGCTGGGGACAAAGATAAAAAAAAATCTTCTCAGTCTTCATCAGGCCCACAAAAATCCTCTGGGGGTGGTGGGTCCAAATACTCTTCTCACAATCAGAAAAGGCCATGGTGTTATCTCTGTAAAGCCAAAGATTCTTGGGCAATTGATCCCACTTGTCCAGAAAGAAACACCAAACCTCCCACCACCACAACCCCCACTGCTTCCACTAGTGCCCCTAGTAATAGCAGTGGTGGTGGGAAGAGCACTACAATTAGCCAGTCAAAGGGTGTAGCTGGGCTCACCATTGGTAATGTAGTGGGGTTGGTCTAGTTAGGGAGACCACTGAGGCTGTTTTAGTCTCTGATGGTGGCATTGACCTAGCCACCTTAGTTGCTTGTCCCCTTAATATGGATAACTACAAGCAACTACCCCTAATAAATGGTGTACAGGTTGAGGCCTACAGGGACACAGGTGCCAGTGTCACTATAGTGATGGAGAAACTGGTTGCCCTTGAGCAGCACCTACTTGGTCATCAGTACTAAGTGACAGAGCCCATAGCAAAACTTGTTAGCCATGCCATGGCTGTTGTGAATCTCAACTTGGGGGGTTAGTGGTCCAAAGAAAGTTGCGGTAGCCACTGACATACCTGTAGAATGTCTGTTAGGCAATGATTTGGAGACTTCAGCTTGGGCTGAGGTGGAGTTGGAGTCCCATGCAGGAATGCTAGGATTTCCTAGGCATACCTTTGCTCTTACTAGGGCTCAAGCCAAGAAGCAAAGAGAGCAGGGAAACTTGGATTCTGGAACAATGGACCAAGTGCTCCCAAAAACTAGGGTTTCGGAAGGGCAAACCCTTGTCCACTATCCCTCCCTCTCCACATGATTCCCGTTTTGAGGAAGAGGAATCCTCTCCCTGTGCAGAACTTACACCAGAGGAGCTGTAAGCTGATACAGCTGAGCTTTTGGGTGCAGGGAGGCCTGCCAGGGAGGAACTGAGTGTTGCACAGCAGACCTATCCCACACTAGAGGGTCTCAGACAGCAAGCTATCAAACAGCAGAATGGGGATGTCAATGACAGCCAGAGAGTTTACTCTGAGAATAATCTCCTCTATACTGAAGCAAGGGACCTTATACCTTGTGCCACCAGGCAACTAATCATCCCCCTTCAGAACAGGGAATTACTCCTAACTCTAGCTCATGACATTCCCTTGGCTGGGCATTTAGGCCATAGTAAAACATGGGACAGACTTGTTCCACATTTTTACTGGCCCCATATGTCAGAAGACACAAAGGAGTTTAGTCGCTCCTGTGTCACGTGCCAAGCCAGTGGCAAGACAGGTGGCACCCAAAAGGCCCCCTTAATCCCACTGCCAGTGGTTGGCGTGCCCTTTGAAAGGGTAGGGGTTAAAATTGTTGCCCTCCTTGACCCTCCAACAGCTTCTGGCAATAGATTCAGCCAGGTGGTGGTGGACCATTGTAGGAAAGTACCATCTTGCCTGGCATGTTACCCCCATATTTCACTGTATATATGTTGTTTTAGTCTATGTGTCACTGGGGCCCTGCCAGACAGGGCCCCAGTGCTCATAAGTGTGCCCTGTATGTGTTCCCTCTGTGATGACTTAACTGTCTCACTGAGGCTCTGCTAACCAGAACCTCAGTGGTTATGCTCTCTCTGCTTTCCAAATTGTCACTAACAGGCTAGTGACCAATTTCACCAATTCACATTGGCTTACTGGAACACCCTTATAACTCCCTAGTATATGGTACTGAGGTACCCCCAGGGTATTGGGGTTCTAGGAGATCCCTATGGGCTGCAGCATTTCTTTTGCCACCCATAGGGAGATCTGACTATTCTTACACGGGCCTGCCAGAGCAGCCTGAGTGAAATAACGTCCATGTTATTTCACAGCCATTTACCACTCCACTTAAGTAACTTATAAGTCACCTATATGTCTAACCTTAACCTGGTGAAGTTTGAGTGCAAAGTTACTTAGTGTGTGGGCACCATGGCACTAGCCAAGGTGCCCCCACATTGTTAAGGGCAAATTCCCCGGACTTTGTGAGTGTGGGGACACCATTACACACGTGCGCTATACATAGGTCACTGCCTATGTATAGCCTCACAATGGTAACTCCGAACATGGCCATGTAACATGTCTAAGATCATGGAATTGTCACCCCAATGCCATTCTGGCATTGGGGAGACAATTCCATGATCCCCCCGGGTCTCTAGCATAGAACCCAGGTACTGCCAAACTGCCTTTCCAGGGTCTCCACTGCAGCTGCTGCTGCTGCCAACCCCTCTGACAGGTTTCTGCCCTCCTGGGGTCCAGGCAGCCCTGGCCCAGGAAGGCATAACAAAGGATTAGCCTCCCCCAGCCTCTGGAAATGCTTTGATGGGCACAGATAGTGCCCATCTCTGCATAAGCCAGTCTACACCGGTTTAGGGATCCCCCAGCCCTGCTCTGGCGCGAAACTGGACAAAGGAAAGGGGAGTGACCACTCCCCTGACCTGCACCTCCCAGGGGTGGTGCCCAGAGCTCCTCCAGTGTGCTCCAGACCTCTGCCATCTTGGAAACAGAGGTGTTGGTGGCACACTGGACTTCTCTGAGTGGCCAGTGCCAGCAGGTGACGTCAGAGACTCCTTCTGATAGGCTCTTACCTTTCTTACAAGCCTATCCTCCTTCCTAGGTACCAAAACCTCCTTTTTCTGGCTATTTAGGGTCTCTGTTTTGGGGAATTCTTGAGATACCAAATGCAAGAGCTCACCAGAGTTCTTCTGCATCTCCCTCTTCACCTTCTGCCAAAGGATCGACCGCTGACGGCTCAGGATGCCTGCAAAACCGCAACAAAGTAGCAAAGACGATTACTGCAACCTTGTTTCGCTTCATCCTGCCAGCTTTCTCACCTGTTTCCTGGTGGTGCATGCTCTGGGCGTAGCCTGCCTCCTTTCTGCACCAGGAGCTCTGAAGAAATCTCCCATGGGTCGACGGAATCTTCCCTCTGCAACCGCAGGCAACAAAAGACAGCATCACCGGTCCTCTGGGTCCCCTCTCAGCCCGACAAGCGTGGTCCCTGGAACTCAGCAACTTTGCCCAAGTGACTCCCACTGTCCAGTGACTCTTCAGTCCAAGTTTGGTGGAGGTAAGTCCTTGCCTCCCCACGCTAGACTGCATTGCTGGGTACCGCGTGATTTGCAGCTGCTCCGGCTCCTGTGCACTCTTCCAGGATTTCCTTCGTGCACAGCCAAGCCTGGGTCCCCGACACTCTAACCTACAGTGCACAACCTTCTGAGTTGTCCTCCGGCATCGTGGGACTCCCTTTTCTGACTTCGGGTGGACTCAGGTTCACTCCTCTTCTAAGTGCCTGATCCGGTACTTCTGCGGGTGCTGCCTGCTTCTGTGAGGGCTCCCTGACTTGCTGGGCGCCCCCTCTGTCTCCTCATTCAAGTGGCGACATCCTGGTCCCTCCTGGGCCACGGCAGCATCCAAAAACCCTAACCGCAACCCTTGCAGCTAGCAAGGCTTGTTTGCGGTCTTTCTGCGTGGGAACACCTCTGCAAGCTCCTTCACGATGTGGGACATCCATCCTCCAAAGGGGAAGTTCCTAGTCCTCTTCGTTCTTACAAAACACCAAGCTTCTTCTATCCGGTGGCAGCTTCCTTGCACCCTCAGCTGGCATTTCCTGGGCTCCTGCCCACTCTCGACAATGTTGCGACTCTTGGACTTGGTCCCCTTGTCTTACAGATACTCAGGTCCGGAAATCCACTGTTGTTGCATTGCTGGTGTGTGTTTTCCTTGCAGAATCCCCCTATCACGACTTCTGTGCTCTCTGGGGGTTGTAGGTGCACTTTACACCTACCTTACAGGGTCTTGGGGTGGGCTATTTTTCTAACCCTCACTGTTTTCTTACAGCCCCAGCAACCCTCTACAAGCTCACATAGGTTTGGGGTCCATTTGTGGTTCGCATTCCACTTTTGGAGTATATGGTTTCTGTTGCCCCTATACCTATGTGCTCCTATTGCAATCTATTGTAACTTTACACTGCTTGCATTACTTCCTTTTGCTATTACTGCATAACTTTGGTATTGTGTACATATATCTTGTGTATATTTGGCATCCTCATATTGAGGGTACTCACTGAGATACTTTTGGCATATTGTCATAAAAATAAAGTACCTTTATTTTTAGTATATCTGTGTATTTTGTTTTCTTATGATATTGTGCATATGACACCAGTGGTATCGTAGGAGCTTTGCATGTCTCCTAGTTCAGCCTAAGCTGCTCTGCTATAGTTACTTTCTATCAGCCTAAGCTGCTAGAAACACCTCTTCTACACTAATAAGGGATAACTGGACCTGGCACAACGTGTAAGTACCTCTGGTACCAACTACAAGCCCGGCCAGCCTCCTACATTGGTTGTGCAGTGGTGGGATAAGTACTTGTAACTACTTACCACTTTGTCATTTTGTACTTTTCATAAGAGAAAAATATACAAAACAAGTTCAGTGTATGTACACCTAACCAAAAAGTTTTGCTTTTCTTCTCTTACACCTTCTGCTAAGTGCCGAAAAGTACTCCTAAACTTTCTAAAAGTTTCAAAAAGTTTTTTTTTCCTGTTCTTTAAAAAGTCCTTAAACTTTTCCTCTCTTCTCACTGTCTCTAAACCATCTTCTATCATGTCTGATGTAGGAACTTCTCTTAAAATGGTCAATACTACTTATGACAATCTTACCTTTAAGAGCCTAAGGAGTCTGCGTTGCGAGAGGTTTAGTGGTAGGAAAGAACCCTTCTAGAGAATTTCTGTATAACAGGCTCATTGAGAATGTTAAGTCCCTAGGTGGCACTTCATCTGAGAAGTTAGTAGATAGCTCACACTCTGACTCAGGGGAATCCCTTGAGGGAGGTGTACAGGGTTCTCTTCCAGATCTGCCCCTTAGCAGACCTCCTAGCAATGCTGGTAGTAATAGAAGCTCTCATCATAGTAGGGATGCTTTTGTTCTCGATAGCCAGGTTGTAAGAGTGCAAACTGTTAGGGACAGGTCTCCCTCTGTTAATTCCAATATATCCTCAATGTCCAAGCATTCCCAACCCACCCACCCTGAAGACAACATGTTAGAAAGGGAACTCAAAAAGTTGAGAGTGGAAGAGACCAGACTGAAGCTTAAACAGCCACAGCTGGCTCTAGACAGGGAATCCCTAGACCTGGAGAAGGAGAGACAGAGATTGGGGTTTGGACCCCATGGTGGCAGCAGCAGTATTCCTGGTAGCAATCCTGTGAGAGAGCATGATTCCAGGAATCTGCACAAGATAGTTCCCCCTTACAAGGAGGGGGATGACATTAACAAGTGGTTTGCTGCACTTGAGAGGGCCTTTATGGTACAGGGGGTCCCTCAAAGGCAGTGGGCTGCTATTCTACGGCTATCTTTCAATGGAAAGGGTAGGGATAGGCTCCTTACTGTTAGAGAAAGTGATGCCAATAATTTTGCAGTTTTGAAGGATGCACTCTTGGATGGATTTGGCTTAACCACTGAACAATACAGGATTAAGTTCAGAGACACCAGAAAAGAGTCCTCACAAGACTGGATAGACTTTGTTGACTGTTCAGTGAAGGCCTTGGAGGGATGGTTTCATGGCAGTAAAGTTTCTGACTATGAAAGCCTGTATAATCTTATTCTGAGAGAGCATATTCTGAATAACTGGGTATCTGACTTGTTACACCAATATCTAGTGGACTCAGATATGACCTCTCCCCAAGAATTGGGAAAGAAGGCAGACAAATGGGTCAGAACAAGAGTGAACAGAAAAGTTCATACAGGGGGTGACAAGGATGGCAAGAAGAAGGATGGTAAGTCTTCTGACAAGGGTGGGGACAAATCTAAAAATGAGTCTTCATCAGGCCCACAAAAACACTCTGATGAGGCCCTGGGGGAGCAAACCTACTAATAGCCAATCCAAGGGAGTAGCTGGGCTCACTTTTGGTAATTTAGTTGGGGTTGGTCTTGTTAGGGAGACCACAGAGGCTGTGTCAGTCTCTGAAGGTGCCATTGATTTGGCCACCTTGGTTGCTTGTCCCCTTAATAGGGATAAGTACAAGCAACTTCCCCTAATCAATGGTGTTGAGGTTCACGCCAACAGGGACACAGGTGCCAGTGTTACCATGGTGATAGAGAAACTGGTGCACCCTGAACAACACCTACTTGGTCAACAGTACCAAGTGACAGACGCTCATAACAACACACTTAGCCACCCCATGGCTGTTGTGAATCTCAGCTGGGGGGGGTGGGGTTACTGGTCCAAAGAAAGTTGTGGTTGCTTTAGATTTATCTGTAGACTGTCTACTAGGAAATGATTTAGAGACCTCAGCTTGGGCAGAAGTGGAGTTAGAGGCTCATGCAGCAATGCTGGGCATTCCTGGGCATATTTTTGCTTTAACCAGGGCTCAGGCCAAAAAGCAAAAAGGACAGGGTGACTTGGATCCTAGAACAATGGACCAAGTGCTCCCTAAAGCTAGGGGTATCAAGGGTAAATCCCTACCCACTATCCCTCCCTCTACAGATGATTCAACTTCTGAGGAAGAAGAATTTCCTCCCTGTGCAGAACCTTCACCAGAGGAGCTGGCAGCAGACACTGCTGAGCTTTTGGGTGGAGAGGGGCCTGCCAGGGAAGAGCTGAGTGTGGCACAGTAATCCTGTCCCACATTAGAGGGTCTCAGACAGCAAGCTGTCAAGCAGCAAAATGGGGATGTCAGTGACTCACATAGAGTTTACTGGGTGGACAACCTCTTGTACACAGAGGAAAGGGACCCAAAACCTGGAGCAGCCAGGAGATTGGTCATTCCCCTGCAGTACAGAGAGTTCCTCCTAACTCTGGCACATGACATTCCCTTGGCTGGGCATTTGGGCCAGATCAAAATATGGGAAAGGCTTGTCCCCCTGTTTCACTGGCCTAGGATGTCAGAGGACACCAAAGATTTGTGTAAGTCTTGCTTGACCTGCCAAGCCAGTGGCAAGACTGGTGGCAAACCAAAGGCTCCCCTTATTCCACTACCTGTGGTTGGGGTTCCCTTTGAAAGGGTAGGGGTTGACATAGTTGGCCCTCTTGACCCTCCTACTGCATCAGGCAATAGGTTTATCGTGGTGGTTGTGGACCATGCCGCAAGATATCCTGAAGCTATTCCTCTAAGGACCACTACAGCACCTACAGTGGCAAAAGCCCTCCTGGGAATCTTTTCCAGGGTGGGTTTCCCAAAAGAGGTTGTATCAGACAGGGGTAGCAACTTTGTCTGCATACTTAAAGGCTGTGTGGAAGGAATGTGGTGTAACATACAAATTCTCACCACACCTTATCACCCACAGACAAATGGACTAGTAGAGAGGTTTAATAAAACTCTCAAAGTAATGATAATGGGACTCCCTGAAAAACTCAGGAGGAGATGGGATGTCCTGTTACCTTGCCTCCTTTTTGCTTACAGGGAGGTACCCCAGAAAGGAGTGGCTTCAGCCCCTTTGAACTCCTATTTGGGCAACCTGTAAGAGGTCCTCTAACACTTGTGAAGGAGAGTTGGGAACAACCTTTAAAAGCTCCTAAGTAAGATATAGTGGACTATGTACTTGGCCTAAGATCCAGAATGGCTGGGCACACGAAAAAGGCCCGTAAAAACCTTCAGGCCAGCCAAGAGCTCCAAAAGCAATGGCATGACCAGTAGTCTGTCCTGACAGAGTACAAACCAGGACAGAAGGTGTGGGTATTGGAGCCTGTGTCCCCAAGAGTATTCCAGGACAAATGGAGTGGACCCCATCTCATTGTGGAAAAGAAAGGTGAGGTCACCTATCTTGTGGACCTGGGCACTGCCAGAAGCCCCCTTAGAGTGCTTCATGTCAATCACTTGAAACCTTACTATGACAGGGCTGACTTAACCCTGCTCATTGCCACAGATGAAGGGCAGGAGGAAGAGAGTAACCATCTCCCTGACCTCTTCTCCAACACTGAAACTGATGGCTTAGTGGAAGGAGTGGTTCTTGCACACTACCTCACTGCTGAGCAGAGGAAGGACTGCAAAAATCTCCTAGGACAGTTACCTGACCTCTTCTCTCTCATACCTGGTACATCTACCTGGTGTGAACATCCAGTTGATACTGGAGATAGTTTACCTGTCAAAAGTAAAATGTACAGGCAGCCTGACCATGTCAGAGATTGCACAAAAATTGAGATCCAGAAAATGTTAGATCTAGGAGTTATTGAGGCTTCTGATATCCCCTGGGCCAGCCCAGTGGTGCTGGTCCTCAAACATAGGAAAGAGAGAAATGCAGTTTTGTGGACTATAGGGCTTTTAATAAAATAACCAAAACTGATGCTCTCCCTATAACCAGGACAGATGAGCTAATAAATACACTGGCTTCTGCCAAGTATCTAAGCACCTTTGATTTGACTGCAGGGTATTGGCAGATCAAATTGTCAGAGGATGCTAAAGAAAAAAACTGCATTTTCTACCGTAGGAGGGCAATATCAATTCACTGTTAAGCTCTTTGGTTTGAAAACTGCACCTGCCAGTTTTCAGAGGCTGGTAAATACAGTCCTCCAAGGTTTGGAAGCTTTCAGTGCTGCATACTTAGATGATATTGCTATATTTAGCTCCACCTGGGATGACCACCTGGTACACCTCTGGAAAGTTTTGGAGGCCCTGCAAAAGGCAGGCCTAACTATCAAGGCTTCAAAGTGCCCGATAGGGCAGCAGAAAGTGGTTTATCTAGGCCATCTGGTAGGGGAAGAACAGATTGAACCACTACAGGGGAAGATACAGACCATTATGAGCTGGTCTCATAATGGTCTGGGCCTCTCTCCTTTGGGAACTCCTGACACTGAAGGAGGCAGATGTTAGGTCCTATGACCCCATTGTAAGAAGCTGTCTCTCAATATAGTTTACTTAAAAGAAGTGTACCATGCAGAGAGTCCAGAGGATCCCCAATGGGCTTGCAGAGGCATAACTAGATAGGAATAATGCTCTATTTTGCGATAGTATGGGTGAGCAGTTATGCTTATTAGAGGGTAGTGCTAAGCATTTGTTGTACCCACAGAGGCAATAAATGAGACAAACACTCAAAGAATGAAACTGAGACCAATTTAGAAAAATTATAGTTATTTTTCTATATACTTTATGTAGGAGGCTGGCCTGGTTTGTAGTGGGTACTTTGGGTACCTACACCAGGTCCAGTTATCCCTTATTAGTGAAATGTAGTAGTGTTCTAGCAGCTTAGGCTGATAGAGGTAGCTATAGCAGAGAGGCTTAGTCTGAACTAGGAGACATGCAAAGCTCCTGCAATACCACTTATAGTCACATAGTACTTATGCACAAGTAAAGACAATTCTCAGTGTTACCAAAAATAAAGGTATTTATTGGGGAGGTAAGTATTCTACACAATATATATACTAGGCACCAAAATAAGGTAAGTAATTATCCATAGGAAAGTGCAAACAATAGGAAATGGTATAGAATGCAATTGGAGAAAATAGGTCATGGGGCAACACAAACCATATACTGAGAAAGTGGAATGCGAATCATGAATTGCCCCCTAGACAAGTGTAGTGTGTGCAGAATCGGTGGGAGAGTAAGAATACAGTAAAAGTAAGTAAATTACCCCACCCCAGAGCCCAGAAAAGCAGGAGTAAAGTACTGCAGGTTTCCTTAAGACACACTACACCTCATGAGTGGAATTATTGCAAGAACCATCCAAGACTGCAAACACCAAATGGTCGATTCCTGGACCTGAAGACCTACAAAGGAAGGAGACCAAGTCCAGAAGTCGAAAGAAGTTCCAGGAAGGACAGGAGCCCTGCCAACCTAGAAGAGGGTGCAAAAGATGAGTCCCTGGTTAGATGAAGACTGCAGAAATGCACCCTAGGAAGATGCCAGCGGGTTGCTACGTCATGCAAACGATGTCCCACGCCTGGAAGTTCGATGCAGGCAAGTTTTGGCGCTGGATTCCTCCAACAAGCCTTGGTTCCGGCAAAGTCGCGTTTTGCGTCAAGTAGGCGCTATCTGGACCCAGGAGGAACATGGAGGCCTCAACTCTATGTGAGGAGGGAGAGGGGGCTTTCAGCACTTCAGAGACCCCTCAGGTCACCAGATAGCACCCACGGGAGTCCCAGGACACAGGGGCAAAGGAGGTGCAAAATGAGGTTGGTGTAGCACTATAAAGGAAGGTCCCACGCCGCCGGAGAACAACTCAGCGAGTTAAGCGTAGGAGGATAGAGTGCTGGAGACCTGGGCCAGGCTGTGCACGAAGGAATTTTGCAAATAAGGCACAGAGGCCTCAGGAGGGGAAGAAGACGAAGTGCACAGGGTTTCTGTCGTTCTGGGGCAAGTCAAGGTCTTACCTCTTCCAAATTGCAACAGCAGGACCTCAGGACAGTCTGTCGATAGGGTCTACCCTCTGTGTTCCAAGGAGCACGCTCGTCGCCAGTAGAGGAGTCCAAGAGAACGAGTCGTCGACTTAGAAGGTGTCTGCGTGAGCAGGGGAGTGACTCCGTGTAGGAGGCTGGACTGGCTTGTAGTGAGTACCTAGGGGTACTTGCACCTTGCACCAGGCCCAGTTATCCCTTATTAGTGTATAGGGTGTCTAGCAGCATAGGCTGATAGATAATGGTAGCTTAGCAGAGCAGCTTAGGCTGAACTAGGAGACGAGTGAAGCTCCTACAGTACCACTAGTGTCATATGCACAATATCATAAGAAAACACAATACACAGATATACAAAAAATAAAGGTACTTTATTTTTATGACAATATGCCAAAAGTATCTCAGTGAGTACCCTCAGTATGAGGATAGCAAATATACACAAGATATATGTACACAATACCAAAATATGCAGTAATAGTATTAGAAAACAGTGCAAACAATGTATAGTTACAATAGGATGCAATGGGGATACATAGGGATAGGGGCAACACAAACCATATACTCCAAAAGTGGAATGCGAACCACGAATGGACCCCAAACCTATGTGACCTTGTAGAGGGTCGCTGGGACTATTAGAAAATAGTAAGGGTTAGAAAAATAGCCCACCCCAAGACCCTGAAAAGTGAGTGCAAAGTGCACTAAAGTTCCCCAAAGGACATAGAAGTCGTGATAGGGGAATTCTGCAGGAAAGACACAAACCAACAATGCAACAACGATGGATTTCCAGTCGAGGGTACCTGTGGAACAAGGGGACCAAGTCCAAAAGTCACACGAAAGTCGGAGATGGGCAGATGCCCAGGAAATGCCAGCTGTGGGTGCAAAGATGCTGCTACTGGACAGTAGAAGCGTAGGTTTCTGCAAGAACGACAAGGGCTAGAGACTTCCCCTTTGGAGGACGGATCCCTCACGCCGTGGAGAGTCGTGCAGAAGTGTTTTCCCGCCGAAAGACCACCAACAAGCCTTGCTAGCTGCAAATCATGCGGTTAGTGTTTTTGGATGCTGCTGTGGCCCAGCAGGGACCAGGATGTCGCCAATTGCGTCAGGGGACAGAGGGGGCGTCAAGCAAGACAATGAGCCCTCTCAGCAGCAGGCAGCACTCGCAGAAGTGCCAGAAACAGGCACTACGAGGATGCGTGAAACGGTGCTCACCCGAAGTTGCACAAAGGAGTCCCACGTCGCCGGAGAACAACTTAGGAGGTCGTGCAATGCAGGTTAGAGTGCCGTGGACCCAGGCTGGACTGTGCACAAAGGATTTCCGCCCGAAGTGCACGGAGGCCGGAGTAGCTGCAAAAGTCGCGGTTCCCAGCAATGCAGTCTGGCGTGGGGAGGCAAGGACTTACCTCCACCAAACTTGGACTGAAGAGTCACTGGACTGTCGCTCGTCATGCTGAGAGGAGACCCAAGGTACCGGTGATGCAGTTCTTTTGTGCCTGCGGTTGCAGGGGGACGATTCTGTCGACCCACGGGAGATTTCTTCGGAGCTTCTAGTGCAGAGAGGAGGCAGACTACCCCCACAGCATGCACCACCAGGAAAACAGTCGAGAAGGCGGCAGGATCAGCGTTACAGAGTTGCAGTAGTCGTCTTCGCTACTATGTCGCAGTTTTGCAGGCTTCCAGCGCGGTCAGCAGTCGATTCCTTGGCAGAAGGTGAAGAGAGAGATGCAGAGGAACTCGGATGAGCTCTTGCATTCGTTATCTAAAGAATCCCCAAAGCAGAGACCCTAAATAGCCAGAAAAGAGGGTTTGGCTACTTAGGAGAGAAGATAGGCTAGCAACACCTGAAGGAGCCTATCAGAAGGAGTCTCTGACGTCACCTGCTGGCACTGGCCACTCAGAGCAGTCCAGTGTGCCAGCAGCACCTCTGTTTCCAAGATGGCAGAGGTCTGGAGCACACTGGAGGAGCTCTGGGCACCTCCCAGGGGAGGTGCAGGTCAGGGGAGTGGTCACTCCCCTTCCCTTTGTCCAGTTTCGCGCCAGAGCAGGGCTGAGGAGTCCCTGAACCGGTGTAGACTGGCTTATGCAGAAATGGGCACCATGTGTGCCCATGAAAGCATTTCCAGAGGCTGGGGGAGGCTACTCCTCCCCTGCCTTCACACCATTTTCCAAAGGGAGAGGGTGTAACACCCTCTCTCAGAGGAAGTCCTTTGTTCTGCCATCCTGTGCCAAGCCTGGCTGGACCCCAGGAGGGCAGAAACCTGTCTGAGGGGTTGGCAGCAGCAGCTGCAGTGAAACCCCTGAAAAGGCAGTTTGGCAGTACCCGGGTCTGTGCTACAGACCCGTGGGATCATGGGATTGTACCAACAATGCCAGGATGGCATAGAGGGGGCAATTCCATGATCTTAGACATGTTACATGGCCATATTCGGAGTTACCATTGTGAAGCTACACATAGGTAGTGACCTATATGTAGTGCACGCGTGTAATGGTGTCCCCGCACTCACAAAGTCCGGGGAATTGGCCCTGAACAATTTGGGGGCACCTTGGCTAGAGCTCCCTATGGGTGGCAAAAGAAATGCTGCAGCCCATAGGGATCTCCTGGAACCCCAATACCCTGGGTACCTCAGTACCATATACTAGGGAATTATAAGGGTGTTCCAGTATGCCAATGTAAATTGGTAAAATTGGTCACTAGCCTGTTAGTGACAATTTGAAAGAAATGAGAGAGCATAACCACTGAGGTTCTGGTTAGCAGAGCCTCAGTGAGACAGTTAGGCATCACACAGGGAACACATACCTATAGGTCACAAACGTATGAGCACTGGGGTCCTGACTAGCAGGGTCCCAGTGACACATAACAAACATACTGAAAACATAGGGTTTTCACTATGAGCACTGGGCCCTGGCTAGCAGGATCCCAGTGAGACAGTGAAAACACCCTGACATACACTCACAAACAGGCCAAAAGTGGGGGTAACAAGGCTAGAAAGAGGCTACTTTCTCACACTCCGTCACCCCACAGGAGATTTCTTTGGTCTTTCTGGTGCAGGGTGAAGACCGGGAGTCCTCAGAGCAGGCACACAGTGAAAACTGTTGCAGTTGCTGGCTGGAGCTGAAGTTGCAGAGGAAAAGTGTCCCTTCTGGATACTTTGTTGCTGTTGAAGAGGATTCCTGCTGGAAACTTGCAAGCAGAATCTGAAGAGAAACCCACAGGAGAGACCTTAAATCGCCCTGAGAGGGGGATTGGCTACCTTATCAGGTATGGACCTATCAGGAATGATCTCAAATGTCACCTGCTGGCACTGGCCACTCAGTGCCTTACAGAGTGCCCCCACACCTTGGAAAACAAGATGGCTGAAGTCTGGGACACACTGGAGGAGCCCTGGGCACCACCTCTGGGGTGATGATAGACCGGGGAATGGTCACTCCCCTTTCCTTTGTCCAGTTTCACACCAGAGCAGGGGCTGGGGGTCCCTGAACCGGTGTAGACTGGTTTATGCAAGGAGGGCACCATCTGTTCCCTTCAAAGCATTTTTAGAGGCTGGGGGATGCTACCCCTCCCCAGCCTGTAACACCTATTTCCAAAGGGAGAGGGTGTAACACCCTGCTCCCAAAGGAAATGCCTTGTTCTGCCTTCCTGGGACTGAGCTGCTCAGACCCCAAGAGGGCAGAACCCTGTCTGTGAGATGGCAGCACCTGTAGCTGCATTGCAAGCCTCAGAGAGCTGGTTTTGCAGTACTGGGGTCTATGTTGGAGCCCCCGGGATGCATGGAATTGGCTCCCCAATACCGTATTTGGAATGGGAGAACAATTCCATGATCTTAGACACCTCACATGGCCATATTCAGGGTTACCATTGGGAAGCTACATATAGGTATTGACCTATATGTAGTGTAAGCATGTAATGGCGTCCCTGCACCCACAAAGTTCCGGGAATTGGCCCTGAACTATGTGGAGGCACCTTTGCTAGTGCAAGGGTGCCCTCACACTACGTAACGTTGCACCTAGCCTTTATTAAATAAAGGTTAGACATATAGGTGACTTATAAGTTACTTAAGTACAGTGAAATTGGCTGTGAAATAATGTGTGCACTATGTCACGCAGGCTACAGTGACAGTCATATCAAAGGGTTTGTCTGAGCTCCTTATGGGTGGCAAAAGAAATGCTGCAGCCCATAAGGATCTCCTGGAACCCCAATGCCTTGGGTACCTGGTACCATATACTAGGGACTTATAAAGGGGGAGGGTCCAGTGTGCCAATTGAAATTGGTAAATGAAGTCACAAGCCTACAGTGACAAATCTAAAAGCAGAGAAGCAATCTTCTGTAGGAAAGTACCATCTTGCCTGGCATGTTACCCCCATTTTTCACTGTATATATGTTGTTTTAGTGGTATGTGTCACTGGGACCCTGTTCTCCAGGGCCCCAGTGCTCATAAGTGTGCCTGAATGTTTTACCTGTGTAGTGACTAACTGTCTCACTGAGGCTCTGCTAATCAGAACCTCAGTGGTTATGCTCTCTCATTTCTTTCAAATTGTCACTGACAGGCTAGTGACCAATTTTACCAATTTACATTGGCTTACTGGAACACCCTTATAATTCCCTAGTATATGGTACTGAGGTACCCAGGGTATTGGGGTTCCAGGAGATCCCTATGGGCTGCAGCAATTCTTTTGCCACCCATAGGGAGCTCTGACAATTCTTACACAGGCCTGCCACTGCAGCCTGAGTGAAATAACGTCCACGTTATTTCACAGCCATTTTACACTGCACTTAAGTAACTTATAAGTCACCTATGTGTCTAACCTTTACCTGGTAAAGGTTAGGTGCAAAGTTACTTAGTGTGAGGGCACCCTGGCACTAGCCAAGGTGCCCCCACATTGTTCAGGGCCAATTCCCCGGACTTTGTGAGTGCGGGGACACCATTACACGTGTGCACTACATATAGGTCACTACCTATATGTAGCTTCACAATGGTAACTCCGAATATGGCCATGTAATATGTCTATGATCATGGAATTGCCCCCTCTATACCATCCTGGCATAGTTGGCACAATCCCATGATCCCAGTGGTCTGTAGCACAGACCCGGGTACTGCCAAACTGCCCTTCCTGGGGTTTCACTGCAGCTGCTGCTGCTGCCAACCCCTCAGACAGGCATCTGCCCTCCTGGGGTCCAGCCAGGCCTGGCCCAGGATGGCAGAACAAAGGACTTCCTCTGAGAGAGGGTGTTACACCCTCTCCCTTTGGAAAATGGTGTGAAGGCAGGGGAGGAGTAGCCTCCCCCAGCCTCTGGAAATGCTTTCTTGGGCACAGATGTGCCCAATTCTGCATAAGCCAGTCTACACCGGTTCAGGGGACCCCTTAGCTCTGCTCTGGCGCGAAACTGGACAAAGGAAAGGGGAGTGACCACTCCCCTGACCTGCACCTCCCCTGGGATGTGTCCATAGCTCCTCCAGTGTGCTCCAGACCTCTGCCATCTTGGAAACAGAGGTGCTGCTGGCACACTGGACTGCTCTGAATGGCCAGTGCCACCAGGTGACGTCAGAGACTCCTTGTGATAGGCTCCTTCAGGTGTTGCTAGCCTATCCTCTCTCCTAGGTAGCCAAACCCTCTTTTCTGGCTATTTAGGGTCTCTGTCTCTGGGGAAACTTTAGATAACGAATGCAAGAGCTCATCCGAGTTCCTCTGCATCTCTCTCTTCACCTTCTGCCAAGGAATCGACTGCTGACCGCGCTGGAAGCCTGAAAACCTGCAACATAGTAGCAAAGACGACTACTGCAACTCTGTAACGCTGATCCTGCCGCCTTCTCGACTGTTTTCCTGGTGGTGCATGCTGTGGGGTAGTCTGCCTCCTCTCTGCACTAGAAGCTCCGAAGAAATCTCCCGTGGGTCGACGGAATCTTCCCCCTGCAACCGCAGGCACCAAAAAGCTGCATTACCGGTCCCTTGGGTCTCCTCTCAGCACGACGAGCGAGGTCCCTCGAATCCAGCAACTCTGTCCAAGTGGCCCCCACAGTCCAGTGACTCTTCAGTCCAAGTTTGGTGGAGGTAAGTCCTTGCCTCACCTCGCTAGACTGCATTGCTGGGAACCGCGACTTTTGCAGCTACTCCGGCCTCCGTGCACTTCCGGCGGAAATCCTTTGTGCACAGTCCAGCCTGGGTCCACGGCACTCTAACCTGCATTGCACGACCTCCTAAGTTGTTCTCCGGCGACGTGGGACTTCTTTGTGCGACTTCGGGTGAGCACCGTTTCACGCATCCTCGTAGTGCCTGTTTCTGGCACTTCTCCGGGTGCTACCTGCTACTAAGAGGGCTCCTTGTCTTGCTCGACGTCCCCTCTACCTCCTGGTCCCTCCTGGGCCACAGCAGCATCCAAAAACGCTAACCGCACGATTTGCAGCTAGCAAGGCTTGTTGGCGTTCTTTCGGCGGGAAAACACTTCTGCACGACTCTACAAGGCGAGAGGGATCCGCCCTCCAAAGGGGAAGTCTCTAGCCCTTTGCGTTCCTGCAGAAACCACAGCTTCTTCTGTCCAGTAGAAGCTTCTTTGCACCCGCAGCTGGCATTTCCTGGGCATCTGCCCATCTCCGACTTGCTTGTGACTTTTGGACTTGGTCCCCTTGTTTCACAGGTACCCTAGATTGGAAATCCACAGTTGTTGCATTGTTGGTTTGTGTCTTTCCTGCATTATTCCTCTAACACGACTTCTTTGTCCTTAGGGGAACTTTAGTGCACTTTGCACTCACTTTTCAGGGTCTTGGGGAGGGTTATTTTTCTAACTCTCACTATTTTCTAATAGTCCCAGCGACCCTCTACAAGGTCACATAGGTTTGGGGTCCATTCGTGGTTCGCATTCCACTTTTGGAGTATATGGTTTGTGTTGCCCCTATCCCTATGTGTCCCCATTGCATCCTATTGTAACTATACATTGTTTGCACTGTTTTCTGAGACTATACTGCATATTTTTGCTATTGTGTATATATATCTTGTGTATATTTCCTATCCTCTCACTGAGGGTACACTCTAAGATACTTTGGCATATTGTCATAAAAATAAAGTACCTTTATTTTTAGTATAACTGTGTATTGTGTTTTCTTATGATATTGTGCAAGTGACACTTGTGGTACTGTAGTAGCTTCACACGTCTCCTAGTTCAGCCTAAGCTGCTCTGCTAAGCTACCATTATCTATCAGCCTAAGCTGCTAGACACCCTATACACTAATAAGGGATAACTGGGCCTGGTGCAAGGTGCAAGTACCCCTTGGTACTCACTACAAGCCAGTCCAGCCTCCTACATCTTCCAAGAGACAAGGTAAGAGGACTGGTTGACCAGCCTCTGAACAGCACAAGAAACAAGACCTCTCTTCTTAGGAAGATGCTTTATCCCTTGTTGGAGCTGAGCCCATGGAGCTGGGGCCTTATCAGGTAGAGCTCTTGGGCCCAGGGGGACCCTCAAGGAAACAGCTGTGCCAGGGACAAAATACTTATCCCACTCATGAAGGCCTGGGGCAGCAAGCTGCTACACAGGAGAAGGGAGATGTCAGTGGCTCCCATTGGGTCTATTGGGAAGATGGACTCATTTACACGGTGGCTAGAGACCCCAAACCTGATGCAACCAGGACAGGAGTTTAGAGAGTTTATCCTAATTTTGGCCCATGACATCCCCCTAGCTGGGCATTTGAGACAAACCAAAACGTGGAACAGACTTGTCAATCACTTTGATTGGCCCAATATGTCCCAGAAAGAAAAGGATTTTTGCAGCTCCTGTGTCACCTGTGAAGCCAGTGGCAAGACAGGCGGCCATCCAAAGGCCCCTCTCATTCCACTTCCTATGGTGGGTGTTCCCTTTGAAAGGGTTGGTGTGGACATTGTGGGTCCACTTGAACCCACCCACAGCCTCAGGAAACCAGTACATACTGGTAGCAGTGGATCATGCTACCAGATACCCTGAAGCAATTCCCTGTAGATATACTACAGCTCCTGCAGTAGCCAATGCCCTGATTGGTATTTTTACCAGAGTGGGGTTTCCTAAGGAGGGTGGTTTTTGACAGAGGTACAAACCTCATGTCAGCTTGCCTAAAACACGTGGAATGAGTGTGGGGTGACTTACAAATTCACCACACCATACCATCCTCAAACCAATGGACTTGTTGAGAGATTCAACAAGACATTGAAGGGCCTGATCATGGGGCTCCCTGAAAAACTCAAAAGGAGATGGGATTTCCTCCTGCCGTGCCTGGTTTTCGCCTACAGAGAGATGCCTCAGAAAGGAGTAGGGTTTTCCCCTATTGAGCTTCTGTTTGGCCATCCTGTAAGGGGACCACTGGCACTTGTTAGAGAAGGCTGGGAGAGACCGCTCCATGAGCCTAAACAAGATGTGGTGGACTATGTGCATGGGCTCCACTCTAGGATGACTGAGTACGTGGAAAAGGCATCTAGAAACCTTGAGGCCAGCCAATAACTCCAGAAGTTGTAGTATGACCAAAAGGCTACACTCTTAGAATTCCTGCCAGGGCAGAACGTTTGGGCTCTGGAGCCTGTGGCTCCGAGTGCACTTCAGGACAGAGGGAATGGCCCTTATCCAATACTAGAATAAAAGAGTCAGGTCACCTTCTTCTTGGTTGTCCTGGGCACTAGCAGGACACCCAAGAGTGTGATCCATGTTAACCACCTGAAACTCTACAATGATAGGGCAGACACAACCATGCTGATGGTTACTGATGAGGATCAGGAAGCAGAGAGTGAAACTCTCCCTGACCTCCTCTCAACTGACCCTAAGGATGGGTCAGTAGATGGAATTGTCTATTCAGACACCCTCTCTGCCCAATAGCAAGCTGATTGCAGGGAAGTCCTACAGCAGTATGCTGAGCTCTTCTCTTTGACCCCCTGAAGACTGGAACTGTAAGTTTTGTACTTACCTGCAAATCGAACTAACTTTTCTTCCCCCCGGGTACTGTTTCTGAAAATTGCAGTGTCAACTTTTAAAACAGATAATTGCTAATGTTTCAAAAACTGTATAACTTATCAATTTCAAACAAAGTGTTATTGATACATGTGTGAAATACGAAACTATTGAACTACTTACCTGCAACCTGAATCTAAAAATAAATTAAGAAAATATATTTTTGCCATATAAAAATCATTCTGACTAGCAGCATTCCAGTGACAATTTAGAAAAAAGTGAAGCACACTGAGAAGTAGGACATAAACCATAACCTTTGGGGTCCTGACTAGCAGGATCCCAGTGACACAGTCAAAAATATACTGGCATCAGGCAGAAATTGGGGGTAACATGCCAAAAAGATGTGCTATTGATACATGTGTGAAATACGAAACTATTGAACTACTTACCTGCAACCTGAATCTAAAAATAAATTAAAAAAATATATTTTTGCCATATAAAAATCATTCTGACTAGCAGCATTCCAGTGACAATTTAGAAAAAAGTGAAGCACACTGAGAAGTAGGACATAAACCATAACCTTTGGGGTCCTGACTAGCAGGATCCCAGTGACACAGTCAAAAATATACTGGCATCAGGCAGAAATTGGGGGTAACATGCCAAAAAGAGGGTACTTTCCTACAGATTCCCTCTGCAGGCATCGCCGTGGAGGGCTGAAGAGGTCAACTCATGGTGGGCACTTGCTTGCAGTTGCCTGGGGATCCTCTCTAGTTGATTGGTGTAGTAAAGTACCATCTTGCCTGGCATGTTACCCCCATTTTTCACTGTATATATGTTGTTTTAGTGGTATGTGTCACTGGGACCCTGTTCTCCAGGGCCCCAGTGCTCATAAGTGTGCCTGAATGTTTTACCTGTGTAGTGACTAACTGTCTCACTGAGGCTCTGCTAATCAGAACCTCAGTGGTTATGCTCTCTCATTTCTTTCAAATTGTCACTGACAGGCTATTGACCAATGTTACCAATTTACATTGGCTTACTGGAACACCCTTATAATTCCCTAGTATATGGTACTGAGGTACCCAGGGTATTGGGGTTCCAGGAGATCCCTATGGGCTGCAGCAATTCTTTTGCCACCCATAGGGAGCTCTGACAATTCTTACACAGGCCTGCCACTGCAGCCTGAGTGAAATAACATCCACGTTATTTCACAGCCATTTTACAATGCACTTAAGTAACTTATAAGTCACCTATATGTCTAACCTTTACCTGGTAAAGGTTAGGTGCAAAGTTACTTAGTGTGAGGGCACCCTGGCACTAGCCAAGGTGCCCCCACATTGTTCAGGGCCAATTCCCCGGACTTTGTGAGTGCGGGGACACCATTACACGCGTGCACTACATATAGGTCACTACCTATATGTAGCTTCACAATGGTAACTCCGAATATGGCCATGTAACATGTCTATGATCATGGAATTGCCCCCTCTATGCCATCCTGGCATAGTAGGCACAATCCCATGATCCCAGTGGTCTGTAGCACAGACCCTGGTACTGCCAAACTGCCCTTCCTGGGGTTTCACTGCAGCTGCTGCTGCTGCCAACCCCTCAGACAGGCATCTGCCCTCCTGGGGTCCAGCCAGGCCTGGCCCAGGATGGCAGAACAAAGGACTTCCTCTGAGAGAGGGTGTTACACCCTCTCCCTTTGGAAAATGGTGTGAAGGCAGGGGAGGAGTAGCCTCCCCCAGCCTCTGGAAATGCTTTCTTGGGCACAGATGTGCCCAATTCTGCATAAGCCAGTCTACACCGGTTCAGGGGACCCCTTAGCTCTGCTCTGGCGCGAAACTGGACAAAGGAAAGGGGAGTGACCACTCCCCTGACCTGCACCTCCCCTGGGAGGTGTCCAGAGCTCCTCCAGTGTGCTCCAGACCTCTGCCATCTTGGAAACAGAGGTGCTGCTGGCACACTGGACTGCTCTGAATGGCCAGTGCCACCAGGTGACGTCAGAGACTCCTTGTGATAGGCTCCTTCAGGTGTTGCTAGCCTATCCTCTCTCCTAGGTAGCCAAACCCTCTTTTCTGGCTATTTAGGGTCTCTGTCTCTGGGGAAACTTTAGATAACAAATGCAAGAGCTCATCCGAGTTCCTCTGCATCTCTCTCTTCACCTTCTGCCAAGGAATCGACTGCTGACCGCGCTGGAAGCCTGCAAACCTGCAACATAGTAGCAAAGACGGCTACTGCAACTCTGTAACGCTGATCCTGCCGCCTTCTCGACTGTTTTCCTGGTGGTGCATGCTGTGGGGTAGTCTGCCTCCTCTCTGCACTAGAAGCTCCGAAGAAATCTCCTGTGGGTCGACGGAATCTTCCCCCTGCAACCGCAGGCACCAAAAAGCTGCATTACCAGTCCCTTGGGTCTCCTCTCAGCACGACGAGCGAGGTCCCTCGAATCCAGCAACTCTGTCCAAGTGGCCCCCACAGTCCAGTGACTCTTCAGTCCAAGTTTGGTGGAGGTAAGTCCTTGCCTCACCTCGCTAGACTGCATTGCTGGGAACCGCGACTTTTGCAGCTACTCCGGCCTCCGTGCACTTCCGGCGGAAATCCTTTGTGCACAGTCCAGCCTGGGTCCACGGCACTCTAACCTGCATTGCACGACCTCCTAAGTTGTTCTCCGGCGACTTCTTTGTGCGACTTCGGGTGAGCACCGTTTCACGCATCCTCGTAGTGCCTGTTTCTGGCACTTCTCCGGGTGCTACCTGCTGCTAAGAGGGCTCCTTGTCTTGCTCGACGTCCCCTCTACCTCCTGGTCCAATTTGCGATCTCCTGGTCCCTCCTGGGCCACAGCAGCATCCAAAAACGCTAACCGCACGATTTGCAGCTAGCAAGGCTTGTTGGCGTTCTTTCGGCGGGAAAACACTTCTGCACGACTCTACAAGGCGAGAGGGATCCGCCCTCCAAAGGGGAAGTCTCTAGCCCTTTGCGTTCCTGCAGAAACCACAGCTTCTTCTGTCCAGTAGAAGCTTCTTTGCACCCGCAGCTGGCATTTCCTGGGCATCTGCCCATCTCCGACTTGCTTGTGACTTTTGGACTTGGTCCCCTTGTTTCACAGGTACCCTAGATTGGAAATCCACAGTTGTTGCATTGTTGGTTTGTGTCTTTCCTGCATTATTCCTCTAACACGACTTCTTTGTCCTTAGGGGAACTTTAGTGCACTTTGCACTCACTTTTCAGGGTCTTGGGGAGGGTTATTTTTCTAACTCTCACTATTTTCTAATAGTCCCAGCGACCCTCTACAAGGTCACATAGGTTTGGGGTCCATTCGTGGTTCGCATTCCACTTTTGGAGTATATGGTTTGTGTTGCCCCTATCCCTATGTGTCCCCATTGCATCCTATTGTAACTATACATTGTTTGCACTGTTTTCTGAGACTATACTGCATATTTTTGCTATTGTGTATATATATCTTGTGTATATTTCCTATCCTCTCACTGAGGGTACACTCTAAGATACTTTGGCATATTGTCATAAAAATAAAGTACCTTTATTTTTAGTATAACTGTGTATTGTGTTTTCTTATGATATTGTGCAAGTGACACTTGTGGTACTGTAGTAGCTTCACACGTCTCCTAGTTCAGCCTAAGCTGCTCTGCTAAGCTACCATTATCTATCAGCCTAAGCTGCTAGACACCCTATACACTAATAAGGGATAACTGGGCCTGGTGCAAGGTGCAAGTACCCCTTGGTACTCACTACAAGCCAGTCCAGCCTCCTACATCTTCCAAGAGACAAGGTAAGAGGACTGGTTGACCAGCCTCTGAACAGCACAAGAAACAAGACCTCTCTTCTTAGGAAGATGCTTTATCCCTTGTTGGAGCTGAGCCCATGGAGCTGGGGCCTTATCAGGTAGAGCTCTTGGGCCCAGGGGGACCCTCAAGGAAACAGCTGTGCCAGGGACAAAATACTTATCCCACTCATGAAGGCCTGGGGCAGCAAGCTGCTACACAGGAGAAGGGAGATGTCAGTGGCTCCCATTGGGTCTATTGGGAAGATGGACTCATTTACACGGTGGCTAGAGACCCCAAACCTGATGCAACCAGGACAGGAGTTTAGAGAGTTTATCCTAATTTTGGCCCATGACATCCCCCTAGCTGGGCATTTGAGACAAACCAAAACGTGGAACAGACTTGTCAATCACTTTGATTGGCCCAATATGTCCCAGAAAGAAAAGGATTTTTGCAGCTCCTGTGTCACCTGTGAAGCCAGTGGCAAGACAGGCGGCCATCCAAAGGCCCCTCTCATTCCACTTCCTATGGTGGGTGTTCCCTTTGAAAGGGTTGGTGTGGACATTGTGGGTCCACTTGAACCCACCCACAGCCTCAGGAAACCAGTACATACTGGTAGCAGTGGATCATGCTACCAGATACCCTGAAGCAATTCCCTGTAGATATACTACAGCTCCTGCAGTAGCCAATGCCCTGATTGGTATTTTTACCAGAGTGGGGTTTCCTAAGGAGGGTGGTTTTTGACAGAGGTACAAACCTCATGTCAGCTTGCCTAAAACACGTGGAATGAGTGTGGGGTGACTTACAAATTCACCACACCATACCATCCTCAAACCAATGGACTTGTTGAGAGATTCAACAAGACATTGAAGGGCCTGATCATGGGGCTCCCTGAAAAACTCAAAAGGAGATGGGATTTCCTCCTGCCGTGCCTGGTTTTCGCCTACAGAGAGATGCCTCAGAAAGGAGTAGGGTTTTCCCCTATTGAGCTTCTGTTTGGCCATCCTGTAAGGGGACCACTGGCACTTGTTAGAGAAGGCTGGGAGAGACCGCTCCATGAGCCTAAACAAGATGTGGTGGACTATGTGCATGGGCTCCACTCTAGGATGACTGAGTACGTGGAAAAGGCATCTAGAAACCTTGAGGCCAGCCAATAACTCCAGAAGTTGTAGTATGACCAAAAGGCTACACTCTTAGAATTCCTGCCAGGGCAGAACGTTTGGGCTCTGGAGCCTGTGGCTCCGAGTGCACTTCAGGACCGAGGGAATGGCCCTTATCCAATACTAGAATAAAAGAGTCAGGTCACCTTCTTCTTGGTTGTCCTGGGCACTAGCAGGACACCCAAGAGTGTGATCCATGTTAACCACCTGAAACTCTACAATGATAGGGCAGACACAACCATGCTGATGGTTACTGATGAGGATCAGGAAGCAGAGAGTGAAACTCTCCCTGACCTCCTCTCAACTGACCCTAAGGATGGGTCAGTAGATGGAATTGTCTATTCAGACACCCTCTCTGCCCAATAGCAAGCTGATTGCAGGGAAGTCCTACAGCAGTATGCTGAGCTCTTCTCTTTGACCCCCTGAAGACTGGAACTGTAAGTTTTGTACTTACCTGCAAATCGAACTAACTTTTCTTCCCCCCGGGTACTGTTTCTGAAAATTGCAGTGTCAACTTTTAAAACAGATAATTGCTAATGTTTCAAAAACTGTATAACTTATCAATTTCAAACAAAGTGTTATTGATACATGTGTGAAATACGAAACTATTGAACTACTTAACTGCAACCTGAATCTAAAAATAAATTAAGAAAATATATTTTTGCCATATAAAAATCATTCTGACTAGCAGCATTCCAGTGACAATTTAGAAAAAAGTGAAGCACACTGAGAAGTAGGACATAAACCATAACCTTTGGGGTCCTGACTAGCAGGATCCCAGTGACACAGTCAAAAATATACTGGCATCAGGCAGAAATTGGGGGTAACATGCCAAAAAGAGGGTACTTTTTCCTACAGATTCCCTCTGCAGGCATCGCCGTGGAGGGCTGAAGAGGTCAACTCATGGTGGGCACTTGCTTGCAGTTGCCTGGGGATCCTCTCTAGTTGATTGGTGTAGGAAAGTACCATCTTGCGTGGCATGTTACCCCCATTTTTTACTTGTGTGTCAGTTTGTGTTTGCCTGTCTCACTGGGATCCTGCTAGCCAGGACCCCAGTGCTCATAGTTTGTGGCCTGAATGTGTTCTCTGTGTGGTGCCTAACTGTGTCACTAAGGCTCTGCTAATCAGAACCTCAGTGCTTATGCTCTCTCTGTCTTTAAAATTGTCACTTTAGGCTAGTGACCATTTTTACCAATTCTGATTGGCACACTGGAACACCCTTATAATTCCCTAGTATATTGTACCTTGGTACCCAGGGTATTGGGGTTCCAGGAGATCCCTCTGGGCTGCAGCATTTCTTTTGCCACCCATAGGGAGCTCAGACCATTCTTACACAGGACTGCCAGTGCAGCCATTTCACACTGCACTTAAGTAACTTATAAGTCACCTATATGTCTAACCCTCACTTAGTGAAGGTTAGGTGCAAAGTTATTAAGTGTGAGGGCACCCTGGCACTAGCCATGGTGCCCCCACATAGTTCAGGGCAATTTCCTTGGACTTTGTAAGTGCGGGGACCCCATTACACATATGCACTACGTATAGATCAATACCTATATGCAGGTTCACAATGGTAACTCAGAACATCGCCATGTAACATGTCTAAGATCATGGAATTGTCCCCCCATGCCAAATCTGGTATTGGGGTGCCAATCCCATGCATCCCCGGGGCTTCAGCATGGACCCCGGGTACTGCTAAACCAGCTCTCTGGGGTTTGCACTGCAGCTACCGCTGCTGCCAACCCACAGACAGGCTTCTGCCCTCCTGGGGTCTGGGCAGCCCAGTACCAGGAAGGCAGAACAAAGGATTTCCCCTGAGAGAATGTGTTACACCCTCTCCCTTTGGACATAGGTGTTAAGGGCCTGAGAGGAGTAGCCTCTCTTGGCCTCTGGGAATGCTTTGAAGGGCACAGATGCCTTCCTTGCATAAACCAGTCTACACTGGTTCAGGGATATCAGCCCCTGCTGTGGCGCAAAACTGGACAAAGGAAAGGGGAATGACCACTCCCCTGTCCATCACCACCCCAGGGGTGGTGCTCAGAGCTCCTCCAGTGTGTCCCAGACCTCTGCCATCTTGAATACAGAGGTGTGAGGGCACAATGGAGGCCTCTGAGTATCCCGTGCCAGCAGGTGATGTCAGAGACCCCTCCTGATAGGTGCTTACCTGACTAGGTGGCCAATCTCCTCTGAGGGCTATTTGAGGTCTCTCCTGTGGGCTTCTCGTCAGATAACGAATGCAAGAGCTCACCAGAGTTCCTCTGCACTTCTCTCTTTGACTTCTGCCAAGGATCGACCGCTGACTGCTCCAGGACGCCTGCAAAACCACAACAAAGTAGCAAGAAGACTACCAGCAACACTGTAGCGCCTCATCCTGCCGGCTTTCTCGACTGTTTCCTGGTGGTGCATGCTCTGAGGGCTGTCTGCCTTCACCCTGCACTGGAAGCCAAGAATAAATCTCCCGTAGGTCGACGAAATCTTACCCTTGCTAATGCAGGCACCTAACTTCTGCATCACTGGTCCTCTGGGTCCCTCTCATCGTGACGAGCGTGGTCCCTGGAACACAGGAGCTAGATCCAAGTGACCCCAACAGTCCAGTGGTCCATCTGTCCAAATTTGGTGGAGGTAAGCCCTTGCCTCCCCACGCCAGACAGTAATCCTGTGTACTGCGTGAATTACAGCTGCTAGGGCTTCAGTGCACTTTTGCAAGGAATCCTTAGTGCACAGCACACCCCAGGTCCCCAGCACTCTGTCCTGCATTGCTCAACTCACTGAGTTGAACACCGGCTTCGTGGGACCCTCCTTTGTAGTGTTGAGACAACTGCCGTGCTCAGTTTTCTTTAACCCGTGTTCAAGTGCTTCTGCGGGCACTGCCTGCTTCTGCGTGGGCTCTCTGTGTTGCTGAGCGACCCCTCTGTCTCCTCCTCCAAGGGGCAGCCTCTTAGTCCTTCCTGGGCCCAGGCAGCACCCATTTTCTTCAACCGTGACCTTTGCAGCTAGCAAGGCTTGTTTGCAATCTTTCTGCGTGGAAACAACTCTGCATCCTCCAGCACGCCGTGGGACATCTTCTGTGCAAAAGAGAAGTTCCTGGCATCTTCCGTTGTTGCAGAATCTTCGGCTTCTTCCACTTGGAGGCAGCCATTTCGCACCTTCATCCGGGGTTTAGTGGCCTCCTGCCCCCCCCTGAACACTTGTGTGACTCTTGGACTTGGTCCCCTTCCTTTGCAGGTCCTCAGGTCCAGGAATCTGTCTTCAGTGCTGTGCAGTCAGTTGTTGTCTTTGCAGAATCTCCTATCTCGACTTTAGTGTGTTTCTGGGGTATTAGGGTAACTTTACTCCTACTTTTCAGGGTCTTGGGGGTGGGGTATTGTAGGAGGCTGGCCTGGCTTATAGTGGGTACCTTGTGGTACTTACACCCTGTGCCAGGTCCAGTTATCCCTTATTAGTAGAATAGAGGTGTTTCTAGCAGCTTAGGCTGATAGAAGGTAGCTATGGCAAAGCAGCTTAGGCTGAACTAGGAGACATGCAAAGCTCCTACTGTACCACTTATATCATATGCACAATTTCATAAGAAAACACAATACTCAGAGTTACTAAAAATAAAGGTACTTTATTTTTATGACAATATGCCACAAGTATCTCAGTGAGTACCCTCAGTAAGAAGGTAAGTAATATACACAAGTTATATGTACACAAACCCAAAACAGGTAAGTAAGAATCAGAAAAGTAATGCAAACAGTGTAGAATTACAATAGGTTGCAATAGGCAAACATAGGTCTGGGGCAACACAAACCATATACTCCAAACGTGGAATGCGAATCACGAATGGACCCCAGGCCTGTGGGAGCTTTTAGAGGGTCGCTGGGACTGTAAGAAAACAGTCAGGGTGTCCAAGATACCCCACCCCAAGCCCCTGAAAAGTAGGAGTAAAGTACACCTCCTACCCCAAAAGGACACAATAGTCGTGATAGGGGGGATTCTGCAAGAACCACAAACTCCAGCAAAGCACTGAAGACGGATTCCTGGACCTGAGGACCTGCAAGGGGACCAAGTCCAAGAGTCGCAATGGTGTCCAGGGTGGGCAGGAGCTAAGGAAACCCCGGATGAAGGTGCAAGGAAGCTGCCTCCGGATGGAAGAAACTTGGAATTCTGCAAGAAAGAAGAGGACTAGGAACTTCTCCTTTGGATGGAAGATATCCCACGTCGCAATGAAGGTTGCAGAAGTGTTCCCACGCAGAAATACCGCAAACAAACCTTGCTAGCTGCAAGGTTCGCGGTAGAGGTTTTTAGGTGCTGCTGGGGACCAGGAAGGACCAGGATGTCGCCCCTTCGAGGAGGAGACGGGGGGTGCACAGCAGCTCAGAGAGCCCCCACAGAAGCAGACAGTACCCGTAGAAGTACCCGAACAGGCACTTAGAAGATTTGTGAACCGGAGCTGGCTCAGAGTCACAAAGGAGGGTCCCACGACGCCGGAGGCCAACTCAGAGGGTTGAGCACTGCAGGATGGAGTGCTGGGGACCCAGGCTAGGCTGTGCACAAAGGAAATCCTGAAAGAGTGCACAGGAGCCGGAAGAGCTGCAGATCACGCAGTACACAGGTTTGCAGTCTAGCATGGGGAGGCAAGGACTTACCTCCACCAAACTTGGACTGAAGGATCACTGGACTGTGGGAGTCACTTGGATAGAGTTCCTGTGTTCCAGGGACTACACTCGTCAGAATGAGAGGGGACCCAGAGGACCGATGATGCAGCCTTTTGGTGCCTGCGTTAGCAGGGAGAAGATTCCGTCGACCCACTGGGGATTTCTTCTTGGCTTCCAGTGCAGGGTGAAGGCAGATGACCCCCAGAGCATGCACCACCAGGAAACAGTCGAGAAAGCTGGCAGGATGAGGCGCTACAATGTTGCTGGTAGTCGTCTTGCTACTTTGGCTGCGGTTTTGCAGGCGTCCTGGAGCAGTCAGCGGTCGATCCTTGGCAGAAGTCGAAGAGGGAGATGCAGAGGAACTCTGGTGAGCTCTTGCATTTGTTATCTGAAGAATTCCCCAGAGGAGAGACCCTAAATAGCCACAAAAAGGAGGTTTGGCTACCAAGAAAGGAGGATTAGCTACCAAGAAAGATAAGAGCCTATAAGAGGGGGTCTCTGACGTCACCTGCTGGCACTGGCCACTCAGAGCAGTCCAGTGTGCCCCCAACACCTCTGGTTCCAAGATGGCAGAGGTCTGGGACACACTGGAGGAGCTCTGGGCACCTCCCCTGGGAGGTACTGGTCAGGGGAGTGGTCACTCCCCTTTACTTTGTCCAGTTTGGCGCCAGAGGAGGGCTCGGGGATCCCTGAACCGGTGTAGACTGGCTCATGCAGAGATGGGCACCATCTGTGCCCATCAAAGCATTTCCAGAGGCTGGGGGAGGCTACACCTCCCCAGCCTTCACACCTATTTCCAAAGGGAGAGGGTGTAACACCCTCTCTCAGAGGAAATCCTTTGTTCTGCCTTCCTGGGCCAGGGCTGCCTGGACCCCAGGAGGGCAGAATTCTGTCTGAGGGGTTTGGCAGCAGCTGCAGTAGAAGCCCCGGAAAGGCAGTTTGGCAGTACCCGGGTTCTGTGCTAGAGACCCGGGGGATCATGGAATTGTCCCCCAAATACCAGAATGGTATTGGGGGGACAATTCCATAATCTTATGACATGTTACATGGCCATGTTCGGAGCTACCATTGTGACGCTAAACATAGGTCGTGACCTATGTATAGTGCATGTGTGTAATGGTGTCCCCGCACTCACAAAGTCTGGGGAATTTGCCCTGGACGATGTGGGGGCAACTTGGCTAATGCCAGGGTTCCCACACACTTAGTAACTTTGCACCCAACCTTCACCAAGTGAGGGTTAGACATATAGGTGACTTATAAGTTAGTTATGTGCAGTGAAAAATGGCTGTGAAATAACGTGGACGTTATTTCACTCAGGCTGCAGTGGCAGGCCTGTGTAAGAATTGTCAGAGCTCCCTATGGGTGGCAAAAGAAATCCTGCAGCCCATAGGGATCTCCTGGAACCCCCATACCCTGGGTACCTAAGTACCATATACAAGGTAATTATATGGGTGTACCAGTGTGTAGGAAAGTACCATCTTGCCTGGCATGTTACCCCCATTTTTCACTGTATATATGTTGTTTTAGTTGTATGTGTCACTGGGACCCTGGTAACCCAGGGCCCCAGTGCTCATAAGTGTGCCTGAATGTGTTACCTGTGTAGTGACTAACTGTCTCACTGAGGCTCTGCTAATCAGAACCTCAGTGGTTATGCTCTCTCATTTCTTTCCAAATTGTCACTGACAGGCTAGTGACCATTTTTACCAATTTACATTGGCTTACTGGAACACCCTTATAATTCCCTAGTATATGGTACTGAGGTACCCAGGGTATTGGGGTTCCAGGAGATCCCTATGGGCTGCAGCATTTCTTTTGCCACCCATAGGGAGCTCTGACAATTCTTACACAGGCCTGCCACTGCAGCCTGAGTGAAATAACGTCCACGTTATTTCACAGCCATTTTACACTGCACTTAAGTAACTTATAAGTCACCTATATGTCTAACCTTTACCTGGTAAAGGTTGGGTGCAAAGTTACTTAGTGTGAGGGCACCCTGGCACTAGCCAAGGGGCCCCCACATTGTTCAGAGCCAATTCCCTGAACTTTGTGAGTGCGGGGACACCATTACACGTGTGCACTACATATAGGTCACTACCTATATGTAGCTTCACAATGGTAACTCCGAATATGGCCATGTAACATGTCTATGATCATGGAATTGCCCCCTCTATGCCATCCTGGCATAGTTGGCACAATCCCATGATCCCAGTGGTCTGTAGCACAGACCCTGGTACTGCCAAACTGCCCTTCCTGGGGTTTCACTGCAGCTGCTGCTGCTGCCAACCCCTCAGACAGGCAGCTGCCCTCCTGGGGTCCAGCCAGGCCTGGCCCAGGATGGCAGAACAAAGAACTTCCTCTGAGAGAGGGTGTGACACCCTCTCCCTTTGGAAAATGGTGTGAAGGCAGGGGAGGAGTAGCCTCCCCCAGCCTCTGGAAATGCTTTGTTGGGCACAGAGGTGCCCAATTCTGCATAAGCCAGTCTACACCGGTTCAGGGACCCCTTAGCCCCTGCTCTGGCGCGAAACTGGACAAAGGAAAGGGGAGTGACCACTCCCCTGACCTGCACCTCCCCTGGGAGGTGTCCAGAGCTCCTCCAGTGTGCTCCAGACCTCTGCCATCTTGGAAACAGAGGTGCTGCTGGCACACTGGACTGCTCTGAGTGGCCAGTGCCACCAGGTGACGTCAGAGACTCCTGCTGATAGGCTCCTTCAGGTGTTAGTAGCCTATCCTCTCTCCTAGGTAGCCAAACCCTCTTTTCTGGCTATTTAGGGTCTCTGTCTCTGGGGAAACTTCACATAACGAATGCAAGAGCTCATCCGAGTTCCTCTGCATCTCTCTCTTCACCTTCTGATAAGGGAACGACTGCTGACCGCGCTGGAAGCCTGCAAACCTGCAACATAGTAGCAAAGACGACTACTGCAACTCTGTAACACTGATCCTGCCGCCTTCTCGACTGTTTTCCTGCTTGTGCATGCTGTGGGGGTAGTCTGCCTCCTCTCTGCACCAGAAGCTCCGAAGAAATCTCCCGTGGGTCGACGGAATCTTCCCCCTGCAACCGCAGGCACCAAAAAGCTGCATTACCGGTCCCTTGGGTCTCCTCTCAGCACGACGAGCGAGGTCCCTCGAATCCCGCGACTCTGTCCAAGTGACCCCCACAGTCCAGTGACTCTTCAGTCCAAGTTTGGTGGAGGTAAGTCCGTGCCTCACCTCGCTGGGCTGCATTGCTGGGAACCGCGACTTTGCAGCTACTCCGGCCCCTGTGCACTTCCGGCGGAAATCCTTTGTGCACAGCCAAGCCTGGGTCCACGGCACTCTAACCTGCATTGCACGACTTTCTAAGTTGGTCTCCGGCGACGTGGGACTCCTTTGTGCAACTTCGGCGAGCACCGTTTCACGCATCCTCGTAGTGCCTGTTTCTGGCACTTCCCCGGGTGCTACCTGCTTCAGTGAGGGCTCTTTGTCTTGCTCGACGTCCCCTCTCTCTTCAGGTCCAATTTGCGACCTCCTGGTCCCTCCTGGGCCCCGGCAGCGTCCAAAAACGCCAAACGCACGATTTGCGACTAGCAAGGCTTGTTGGCGTCCTTCCGGCGGGAAAACACTTCTGCACGACTCTCCAAGGCGAGAGGGATCCGTCCACCAAAGGGGAAGTCTCTAGCCCTTTTCGTTCCTGCAGAAACCTCAGCTTCTTCTGTCCAGTAGAAGCTTCTTTGCACCCGCAGCTGGCATTTCCTGGGCATCTGCCCATCTCCGACTTGCTTGTGACTTTTGGACTTGGTCCCCTTGTTCCACAGGTACCCTAGATTGGAAATCCACAGTTGTTGCGTTGCTGGTTTGTGTCTTTCCTGCATTATTCCTCTAACACGACTACTTTGTCCTTAGGGGAACTTTAGTGCACTTTGCACTCACTTTTCAGGGTCTTGGGAGGGTTATTTTCCTAACTCTCACTATTTTCTAATAGTCCCAGCGACCCTCTACAAGGTCACATAGGTTTGGGGTCCATTCGTGGTTCGCATTCCACTTTTGGAGTATATGGTTTGTGTTGCCCCTATCCCTATGTTTCCCCATTGCATCCTATTGTAACTATACATTGTTTGCACTGTTTTCTAAGACTATACTGCATATTTTTGCTATTGTGTATATATATCTTGTGTATATTTCCTATCCTCTCACTGAGGGTACACTCTAAGATACTTTGGCATATTGTCATAAAAATAAAGTACCTTTATTTTTAGTATAACTGTGTATTGTGTTTTCTTATGATATTGTGCATATGACACTAAGTGGTACTGTAGTAGCTTCACACGTCTCCTAGTTCAGCCTAAGCTGCTCTGCTAAGCTACCATTATCTATCAGCCTAAGCTGCTAGACACCCTATACACTAATAAGGGATAACTGGGCCTGGTGCAAGGTGCAAGTACCCCTTGGTACTCACTACAAGCCAGTCCAGCCTCCTACACAGTGTGCCAATGAGAATTGGTAAATTTAGTCACTAGCCTGCAGTGACAAATTTATAAAGCAGAGAGAGCATAAACCCTGAGGTTCTGGTTAGCAGAGCCTCAGTGATACAGTTAGGCACCACTCAGGGAACACATACAGGCCACAAACTTATGCGCACTGGGCTCTTGGCTAGCAGGATCCCAGTGACACATAACAAACATACTGACAACATAGGGTTTTCACTATGAGCACTGGGCCCTGGCTAGCAGGATCCCAGTGAGCCAGTGAAAACATCCAAACATATACTCACAAACAGGCCAAAAGTGGGGGTAACAAGGCTAGAAGGAGGCTACCTTCCTATAGGTATCTTGGACACCCTTAGTGTTTTCTTACACTCCCAGCGACCCTCTACACACTACAGTAGGCCAGGGGTCCACTTGTGGTTCGCATTACAATTTTGGAGTATATGGTTTGTGTTGCCACGAGGCCTATTGTCTCCTATTGCATTCTGTTGTGTTCTACAGTGTTTGCACTACTTTTCTAACTGTTTACTTACCTAATTTTGGTTTGTGTGTATATTTTGTGTATTTTACTTGCCTCCTAAGGGAGTATATCCTCTGAGATACTTTTGGCATATTGTCACTAAAATAAAGTACCTGTATTTTTAGTAACTCTGAGTATTGTGTTTCTTATGACGTATGTAGGAGGCTGGACTGGCTTGTAGTGAGTACCTAGGGGTACTTACACCTTGCACCAGGCCCAGTTATCCCTTATTAGTGTATAGGGTGTCTAGCAGCTTAGGCTGATAGATAATGGTAGCTTAGCAGAGCAGCTTAGGCTGAACTAGGAGACGAGTGAAGCTCCTACAGTACCACTAGTGTCATATGCACAATATCATAAGAAAACACAATACACAGATATACTAAAAATAAAGGTACTTTATTTTTATGACAATATGCCAAAAGTATCTCAGTGAGTACTCTCACTATGAGGATAGCAAATATACACAAGATATATGTACACAATACCAAAATATGCAGTAATAGTATTAGAAAACAGTGCAAACAATGTATAGTTACAATAGGATGCAATGGGGACACATAGGGATAGGGGCAACACAAACCATATACTCCAAAAGTGGAATGCGAACCACGAATGGACCCCAAACCTGTGTGACCTTGTAGAGGGTCGCTGGGACTGTAAGAAAACAGTTAGGATTAGAAAAATAGCCCACCCCAAGACCCTGAAAAGTGAGTGAAAAGTGCACTAAAGCTCCCCAAAGGACATAGAAGTCGTGATAGGGGAATTCTGCAGGAAAGACACAAATCAGCAATGCAACAACGATGGATTTCCAAACGAGGGTACCTGTGAAACAAGGGGACCAAGTCCAAAAGTCACAAGCAAGTCGGAGATGGGCAGATGCCCAGGAAATGCCAGCTGTGGGTGCAAAGAAGCTGCTACTGGACAGTAGAAGCTGAAGATTCTGCAGGAACGACGAGGGCTAGGAACTTCCCCTTTGGAGGACGGATCCCTCACGCCGTGGAGAGTCGTGCAGAAGTGTTTTCCTGAAGAAAGACCGCCAACAAGCTTTGCTAGCTGCAAATCGTGCGGTTAGGGTTTTTGGATGCTGCTGTGGCCCAGGAGGGACCAGGATGTCGCCAATTGCGTCTGGGGACAGAGGGGGCGTCGAGCAAGACAAGGAGCCCTCCCAGAAACAGGCAGCACCCGCAGAAGTGCCGGAACAGGCACTACGAAGTGGAGGGAAACGGTGCTCACCCGAAGTCGCACCAAGGAGTCCCACGTCGCCGGAGGACTACTTAGAAAGTCGTGCAATGCAGGTTAGAGTGCCGTGGACCCAGGCTTGGCTGTGCACAAAGGATTTCCGCCGGAAGTGCACAGAGGCCGGAGTAGCTGCAAAAGTTGCGGTTCCCAGCAATGCAGTCTGGCGTGGGGAGGCAAGGACTTACCTCCACCAAACTTGCACTGAAGAGTCACTTGGACAGAGTTGCTGGATTCAAGGGACCTCGCTCGTCGTGCTGAGAGGAGACCCAGGGTACCGGTGATGCAGTTCTTTGGTGCCTGCGGTTGCAGGGGGGCGATTCCGTCGACCCATGGGAGATTTCTTCGAAGCCTCTAGTGCAGAGAGGAGGCAGACTACCCCCACAGCATGCACCACCAGGAAAGCAGTCGAGAAGGCGGCAGGATCAGCGTTACAGAGTTGCAGTAGTCGTCTTCGCTACTTTGTTGCAGTTTTGCAGGCTTCCAGCGCGGTCAGCAGTCGATTCCTTGGCAGAAGGTGAAGAGAGAGATGCAGAGGAACTCGGATGAGCTCTTGCATTCGTTATCTAAGGAAATCCCCAAAGCAGAGACCCTAAATAGCCAGAAAAGAGGGTTTGGCTACTTAGGAGAGAAGATAGGCTAGCAACACCTGAAGGAGCCTATCAGAAGGAGTCTCTAAAGTCACCTGCTGGCCCTGGCCACTCAGAGCAGTCCAGTGTGCCAGCAGCACCTCTGTTTCCAAGATGGCAGAGGTCTGGGGCACACTGGAGGCGCTCTGGGCACCTCCCAGGGGAGGTGCAGGTCAGGGGAGTGGTCACTCCCCTTCCCTTTGTCCAGTTTCGCGCCAGAGCAGGGCTGAGGGGTCCCTGAACCGGTGTAGACTGGCTTATGCAGAAATGGGCACCATGTGTGCCTATGAAAGCATTTCCAGAGGCTGGGGGAGGCTACTCCTCCCCTGCCTTCACACCATTTTCCAAAGGGAGAGGGTGTAACACCCTCTCTCAGAGGAAGTCCTTTGTTCTGCCATCCTGGGCCAAGCCTGGCTGGATCCCAGGAGGGCAGAAACCTGTCTGAGGGGTTGGCAGCAGCTGTAGTGAAACCCCGGGAAAGGCAGTTTGGAAGTGCCAGGGTCTGTGCTAGAGACCCGTGGGATCATGGGATTGCACCAACAATGCCAGGATGGCATAGAGGGGGCAATTCCATGATCTTAGACATGTTACATGGCCATATTCGGAGTTACCATTGTGAAGCTACACATAGGTAGTGACCTATATGTAGTGCACGCGTGTAATGGTGTCCCCACACTCACAAAGTCCGGGGAATTGGCCCTGAACAATGTGGGGGCACCTTGGCTAGTGCCAGGGTTCCCACACACTAAATAACTTAGCACCCAACCTTTACCAGGTAAAGGTTAGACATATAGGTGACTTATAAGTTACTTAAGTGCAGTGTAAAATGGCTGTGAAATAACGTGGACGTTATTTCACTCAGGCTGCAGTGGCAGGCCTGTGTAAGAATTGTCAGAGCTCCCTATGGGTGGCAAAAGAAATGCTGCAGCCCATAGGGATCTCCTGGAACCCCAATACCCTGGGTACCTCAGTACCATATACTAGGGAATTATAAGGGTGTTCCAGTATGCCAATGTAAATTGGTAAAATTGGTCACTAGCCTGTTAGTGACAATTTGAAAGAAATGAGAGAGCATAACCACTGAGGTTCTGGTTAGCAGAGCCTCAGTGAGACAGTTAGGCATCACACAGGGAACACATACCTATAGGTCACAAACTTATGAGCACTGGGGTCCTGACTAGCAGGGTCCCAGTGACACATAACAAACATACTGAAAACATAGGGTTTTCACTATGAGCACTGGGCCCTGGCTAGCAGGATCCCAGTGAGACAGTGAAAACACTCTGACATACACTCACAAACAGGCCAAAAGTGGGGGTAACAAGGCTAGAAAGAGGCTACTTTCTCACACAACCCCCCCCCCCAAACGAAGGACAATAAGGCTAACCTTGGCCAGTTGAGACTTTATTGTCCAAGTGGTGATAAGTAGAGAGTAGCTCTGCAATAGACTGGTTACTCCCTTTATCATCCACTATATGGTTGCTTCTCTGTGGGGATGTAAACCACCCTGTTTGAAGTTTTTTTAGCTAAGCAACAATGTGAAGATGTATTTTCAGAGTTTCTATCAGTACGTTTTAGTTTAGAGCAGTGGGAATTGTCCACTGAACCTATTTGTAGTGATGGGAATGCCAGACAGGGATGCTGTCTCAGAAAAGCCATGGCTGGGCAAAAACTTTGTCCATATGGCTGGAAGAGAGAACAGGGATGCTGTTTCTCTTGAGTTGGAGCAGGGCAGGGATGCTGTCCTATGAGCTCCACACTAGGGCAGGGATGCTGTCCTAAGTGTTGTGAGGCAGTGCAGAGTTTCTGCACTAAAGTTTCTCTGGGAGGGTTGGAGTGATGCTCCATGTTAACTAAAATGGTGCTCTTTTTCTCACCAATGTTAGTTATCCCACAGAGAGGTACTTCTACCTCAGGGAGTACAGCTTTGCCAGCTGATGCTTCCCTTGGAACAGGTGCCACCCCAGGAGAGGTTTCTCCCACCACAGGAATGGTATCCTGAATGGCAGGGTGGTTAGGGTATACTGTGATACCCTTTTTACCTGTTGATGGAGAGGGATCCTGAGTTTTCAGGCCTTCTCTCCTTTGCTTTTTCATTTCAGTAGAAATGAGAGGGAACAATTCCTCTGGGATGCCCAGCATGGCTGCATGGGCATAAAACTCTACATCAGCCCAACCTGAGGCCTCTAGGTCATTACCTAAGAGACAGTCTACAGGTAAGCTAGGTGATACCACCACCTGCTTAGGGCCAGTAACTCCACCCCAACTAAACTGAATTATAGCTAAGGGAATAACTTAGTGGAGTTATGGACATCAATAATTTTATACTGTTGTCCAATGATGTGTTGTTCAGGAGCCACTAGGTTTTCAGTCACCAAAGTGATACTGGCACCTGTGTACCTGTAGGCCAAGGCCTCAACACCATTTATTGAAACTGTCTGCCTGTACTTATCCATTGTAAGGGGACAAGCATCCAGTGTGGCAAGGCCAATGCCACTAGGTGTGACAGAAACTGTCTTGGGACTGACTACCCCAGTTTCTATTATGGACCCATAAGTGAACCAACTACACCCTTAACTTGACTGTTGCCAGCAGTCCCACCACTAGTACCACTACTGCTAGGGGCACTAGAGCTTGATGTATTAGTGTTGGTAGGCTCAGGGGGTTTACCTGGACAGGACTTATCCCCTGGCCTATGGCCTCTGTTTTTACACACAAAGCACCAAGGCTTTTTAATGTGTGTGGGTTGAGAAGAAGAGGAAGAATTTGTTTTATCCCCAGCCTCTGAAGAGTGTTTAAGATTTGAAGTGGGATCTTTGGTTTTACCCTTATCCCCATGCTTATCTTGAGATTTTTCACCATCTTTCTTCTTGCCATCCTTGTCACCACCTGTATGAACTTTTCTGTTCACTCTTGTTCTGACCCATTTGTCTGCCTTCTTTCCCAATTCTTGGGGAGAGGTCAGATCTGAGTCCACTAGATACTGGTGCAACAAATCAGACCCACAATTATTAAGTATATGCTCTCTCAGGATTATGTTATATAGGCTTTCATAGTCAGTCACTTTACTGCCATGTAACCACCCCTCCAAGGCCTTCACTGGATGGTCAACAAAGTCTACCCAGTCTTGTGAAGACTCCTTTTTGGTCTCTCTGAACTTCATCCTGTACTGTTCAGTGGTTAAGCCATAACCATCCAGGAGTGCATTCTTAAGAACTGTAAAATTATTGGCATCACTTTCTTTCACAGTAAGGAGCCTATCCCTACCCTTTCCACTAAATGATAGCCATAGGATAGCAGCCCACTGCCTTTGAGGGACATCCTGTACAACACAGGCCCTCTCAAGTGCAGCAAACCACTTGTTAATGTCATCCCCCTCCTTATAAGGGGGAACTATCTTGTGCAGATTCCTAGAATCATGCTCTTTTGCAGGATGACTATTGGGAATACTGCTGCTGCCACCATGGGTTTCTAAACCCAATTTCTGTCTTTCCCTTTCCACTTCTAAGGACTGTCTATCCAAATCCAGCTGTTGCTTCTTGAGCTTCAGTCTGGTTTGTTCCACTCTCAATCTATTGAGCTCCCTTTCTAACAATCTGTCATCAGGGTGGGTGGGTGGTACATTCCTTGAAACAGAAGTATGGTGAGAATGTACAGAAGGAGAGCCATCCCTTACAGAGAGCATCCTAACAGCTTGGTTAACAGAACATCACTTCTACTATGATGTGAAGGAATACTCTTGCTATGATGTGAGACAACACTATCAGTATGGTGTGACTCTACATCAGTACCAACTATGCTAGGCTGTCTTGTAATGGGCAGGCTAGGATGTTTCTTTCCTGAATCTTTTTCTAGGGGAGTCCCTGGATCAGATTGGGAACCATTAGCTACTTTTTCAACAGAAGGGGCACCTCTGGCCTTATCCTGTTCTATAAGCATGTTAACCAACAGTTCTCTGGGGGGATTCTTACCTACACTGAAACCTCTTTCTATGCAGATACTCCTTGCTCCTTTCCAGCTAAGGTGATCATAAACAAGTTTGGACAGATCAACAGTTTGGCCTGTGCCAGACATTTTAGAAAGTGTTTTAGTGACAGAAAAAGGAAAAAAAGTTTGTCAGAACTTTTAGAAAGACAGGAAAAACAAACTTTTTAAACTTTTTAAGACTTTTTAGAAAGTTTAGAAGTACTTTTCAGCACTTTAGAAAAGAAGTGAGAAAAGAAATGCAAAACATTTTGGTTAGGTGTACATACACTGAACTTGTTTTGCATATTTTTCTCTTATGAAAAGTACAATGACAAAAGTGGTAAGTAGTTACAGAGCACTTATCCCACCACTGCACAACCAATGTAGGAGGCTGGACTGGCTTGTAGTGAGTACCTAGGGGTACTTACACCTTGCACCAGGCCCAGTTATCCCTTATTAGTGTATAGGGTGTCTAGCAGCTTAGGCTGATAGATAATGGTAGCTTAGGAGAGCAGCTTAGGCTGAACTAGGAGACGAGTGAAGCTCCTACAGTACCACTAGTGTCATATGCACAATATCATATGAAAACACAATACACAGATATACTAAAAATAAAGGTACTTTATTTTTATGACAATATGCCAAAAGTATCTCAGTGAGTACCCTCAGTATGAGGATAGCAAATATACACAAGATATATGTACACAATACCAAAATATGCAGTAATAGTATTAGAAAACCGTGCAAACAATGTATAGTTACAATAGGATGCAATGGGGACACATAGGGATAGGGGCAACACAGACCATATACTCCAAAAGTGGAATGCGAACCACGAATGGACCCCAAACCTGTGTGACCTTGTAGAGGGTCGCTGGGACTGTAAGAAAACAGTTAGGGTTAGAAAAATAGCCCACCCCAAGACCCTGAAAAGTGAGTGCAAAGTGCACTAAAGTTCCCCAAAGGACATAGAAGTCGTGATAGGGGAATTCTGCAGGAAAGACACAAATCAGCAATGCAACAACAATGGATTTCCAAACAAGGGTACCTGTGGAACAAGGGGACCAAGTCCAAAAGTCACAAGCAAGTCGGAGATGGGCAGATGCCCAGGAAATGCCTGCTGTGAGTGCAAAGAAGCTGCTACTGGACAGTAGAAGCTGAAGATTCTGCAGGAACGACAAGAGCTAGGAACTTCCCCTTTGGAGGACGGATCCCTCACGCCGTGGAGAGTCGTGCAGAAGTGTTTTCCTGAAGAAAGACCGCCAACAAGCCTTGCTAGCTGCAAATCGTGCGGTTAGGGTTTTTGGATGCTGCTGTGGCCCAGGAGGGACCAGGATGTCGCCAATTGCGTCTGGGGACAGAGGGGGCGTCGAGCAAGACAAGGAGCCCTCTCAGAAGCAGGCAGCACCCGCAGAAGTGCCGGAACAGGCACTACGAAGTGGAGTGAAACGGTGCTCACCCGAAGTTGCACCAAGGAGTCCCACGTCGCCGGAGGACTACTTAGAAAGTCGTGCAATGCAGGTTAGAGTGCCGTGGACCCAGGCTTGGCTGTGCACAAAGGATTTCCGCCGGAAGTGCACAGAGGCCGGAGTAGCTGTAAAAGTCGCGGTTCCCAGCAATGCAGTCTGGCGTGGGGAGGCAAGGACTTACCTCCACCAAACTTGGACTGAAGAGTCACTGGACTGTGGGAGTCACTTGGACAGAGTTGCTGGATTCAAGGGACCTCGCTCGTCGTGCTGAGAGGAGACCCAGGGTACCGGTGATGCAGTTCTTTGGTGCCTGCGGTTGCAGGGGGACGAATCCGTCGACCCACGGGAGATTTCTTCGGAGCTTCTAGTGCAGAGAGGAGGCAGACTACCCCCACAGCATGCACCACCAGGAAAGCAGTCGAGAAGGCGGCAGGATCAGCGTTACAGAGTTGCAGTAGTCGTCTTCGCTACTTTGTTGCAGTTTTGCAGGCTTCCAGCGCGGTCAGCAGTCGATTCCTTGGCAGAAGGTGAAGAGAGAGATGCAGAGGAACTCGGATGAGCTCTTGCATTCGTTATCTAAGGAAATCCCCAAAGCAGAGACCCTAAATAGCCAGAAAAGAGGGTTTGGCTACTTAGGAGAGAAGATAGGCTAGCAACACCTGAAGGAGCCTATCAGAAGGAGTCTCTGACGTCACCTGCTGGCCCTGGCCACTCAGAGCAGTCCAGTGTGCCAGCAGCACCTCTGTTTCCAAGATGGCAGAGGTCTGGAGCACACTGGAGGAGCTCTGGGCACCTCCCAGGGGAGGTGCAGGTCAGGGGAGTGGTCACTCCCCTTCCCTTTGTCCAGTTTCGCTCCAGAGCAGGGCTGAGGGGTCCCTGAACCGGTGTAGACTGGCTTATGCAGAAATGGGCACCATGTGTGCCTATGAAAGCATTTCCAGAGGCTGGAGGAGGCTACTCCTCCCCTGCCTTCACACCATTTTCCAAAGGGAGAGGGTGTAACACCCTCTCTCAGAGGAAGTCCTTTGTTCTGCCATCCTGGGCCAAGCCTTGCTGGACCCCAGGAGGGCAGAAACCTGTCTGAGGGGTTGGCAGCAGCTGCAGTGAAACCCCGAAAAAGGCAGTTTGGCAGTGCCAGGGTCTGTGCTAGAGACCCGTGGGATCATGGGATTGCACCAACAATGCCAGGATGGCATAGAGGGGGCAATTCCATTATCTTAGACATATTACATGGCCATATTCGGAGTTACCATTGTGAAGCTACACATAGGTAATGACCTATATGTAGTGCACGCGTGTAATGGTGTCCCCACACTCACAAAGTCCGGGGAATTGGCCCTGAACAATGTGGGGGCACCTTGGCTAGTGCCGGGGTGCCCACACACTAAGTAACTTAGCACCCAACCTTTACCAGGTAAAGGTTAGACATATAGGTGACTTATAAGTTACTTAAGTGCAGTGTAAAATGGCTGTGAAGTAACATGGAAGTTATTTCACTCAGGCTGCAGTGGCAGGCCTGTGTAAGAATTGTCAGAGCTCCCTATGGGTGGCAAAAGAAATGCTGCAGCCCATAGGGATCTCCTGGAACCCCAATACCCTGGGTACCTCAGTACCATATACTAGGGAATTATAAGGGTGTTCCAGTATGGCAATGTAAATTGGTCAAATTGGTCACTAGCCTGTTAGTGACAATTTGAAAGAAATGAGAGAGCATAACCACTGAGGTTCTGGTTAGCAGAGCCTCAGTGAGACAGTTAGGCATCACACAGGGAACACATACCTATAGGTCACAAACTTATGAGCACTGGGGTCCTGACTAGCAGGGTCCCAGTGACACATAACAAACATACTGAAAACATAGGGTTTTCACTATGAGCACTGGGCCCTGGCTAGCAGGATCCCAGTGAGACAGTGAAAACACCCTGACATACACTCACAAACAGGCCAAAAGTGGGGGTAACAAGGCTAGAAAGAGGCTACTTTCTCACAACGTAGTGTTATATGGTATAAGTGGTATAATAGGATCTTTGCATGTCTCCTAGTTCAGCCTAAGCTGCTCTGCTATAGCTACCTCTATCAGCCTAAGCTGCTAGAACAGTACTAATCTACTAATAAGGGATATCTGGACCTGGCACAAGGTGTAAGTACCACAAGGTACCCACTATAAGCCAGGCCAGCCTCCAACAGTTGGGCCACCTGTGAACGGGCTGTGGGCATCGGTTGCAGAGTGGTCAGGACTCATGCATTTGGAGTGAGGCTGAAGTCCTTGTTTTTTTCTTCTTGGACAGGACCTCTGTCCACTGGAGTTCTTGGGTCCTTTTAGGTGCAGGACAGTCCTCTGGAGCTTGTCACAGGTCACTGGTCCCGCTAGATGCATCACTGTTCTTGTGCAGGTTCTTGGAAGCAGGAGACAGGCCAGTAGGGCTGGGGCCAAGTCAGTCATTGTATTCCTTCTTCTGTGCTGAGTTTCAGCTTAGTAGTCCTTCTTTCTTGTTAGGTTGCCAGCAATCTGGTGAGCTAGGTTCAGGGAGGCCCTTAAATCCTGGCGTTAGGGGCGTCTAAGCGATCAGAGGGCAGTAGCCAATGGCTACTGTCCCTGTGGGTGGCTACACCCTTCTTGTGTCCACTCCCTTTAGGGAGGTGACACAACCCTAACCCTATTGGTTCCTGCCCTCAAAACTAAGATGGTGGATTCTGCAGGGAGGGGTCACCTCATTTCTGGATTCCTTAGGGGTGGTCCTGGCTGGGGTGGTCACTCCTCCCTGTTTTCCCTAATTTTCTCTCCGGAATTGCCGCTAAAAGTAGGGCTTTGTCCCGGGGGCAGGCAACTCCACTAGCTGGAGTGCCCTGGGGCACTGTAACCTGAGGCTTGAGCCTTTGAGGCTCACCACCAGGTGTTACAGTTCCTGCAGGGGGAGGGTGTAAAGCACTTCCACTGAGGACAGGCTTTGTTTCTGACCATAAAGAGCACAAAGGCTCTCACCCCATGTGGTCAGAAACTCATCTGAAAGTGGCAGTCTGGCACAGACCGATCAGTCCTGCACTAGCAGTTTGGCTAACATACAGGGGGCATCCCTAAGATGCTCTCTGGGTGCATTTTGTAATAAATCCCACACTGGCATCAATGTGGGTTTATTGTGCTGAGAAGTTTGATATCAAACTTCCCAGTAGTCAGTGAAGCCATTATAGAACTGTGGAGTTCGTAATGACAAACTCTCAGACCGTATACTCAATATGGCTACACTGCATTTACAATGTCCAAGAATGGACTTATACACTATAGGGGTATATTGCTCATGCAGCTATGCCATCACCTGTGGTATTGTACACCCTGCCTTAAGGCTGTAAGGCCTGTTAGAGGGGTGGTTAACCTATTCCACTGTCAGTGGTTTGTGGGCATGGCACCTTGAGAGGGTTGCCATTTCGACTTTGTCTTTTTCTCCCCAACAGCACACACAAGGTGCAAGGCAGTGTACATGTGCTTGGTGAGTGGTCCACTATGGTGGCATAATACATGCTGCAGCCTTTGGGGACCTTTCTTGGCCACAGGGCACTTGGTACCAAGGGTACCTTTTACAAGGGATTTAACTGAGTGTCAGGGGTGTGCCAATTGTGGAAGCAAAGGTACAGTTTTTGAGAAAGAACATTGGTGTTTGGGCCTGGTTAGCATGATCCCAGCACACTTTCATTGAAAGTTGGCATCAGCACTAGGCACAAAGGGAGGGGAGAAACATGCTAACAGTGGCACTTTCCTACAGACCCCAAGGGAATCTTCTTAGAACTTACCTGTGCAGTACTTTTTCAAGTGGTCCCTCGCAGTGGCACTGCACCAGCTCCAGAGATTTTCTCCTGCTGCTGTCGCCGAAACCCGGTGCTGCCCGAACTCGAGCTGGCACATTGTGCCCACAGACAACCTCCACCAACTTGCAAAAGAAGAATTTGGTAAACCAACTATATGATTTTATGTATTTTTAAAGTTTAACCCCCATAGATTCTGAAGGTGGTAATTAGGAGGTAGGAGCTTTCAAGAAGCTCGCCGCCTTTAGTATGCAGATCTGGCCTTCCTCAGAGGAAGATGCCTACCCCTGTAAGAAAGCAACATGTTTCTGGCATAGGTGCCCTCACTTTTTGCCTGGTGTCACTATGTTTAGACTATAGTACACTGGGATCTTGCTAACCAGGACCCCAGTGTCAGTGTTCTCTCCCATAAATGTAGTCGCATGATAACCTTTACAACCCACAGTTGGTATACAGGTGCACCCATGTAAGTCCCTTATATATGGTACTTACTTACCCAGGGCATTGGTACACCAAGGGTCCCCCTGTGAGAAAGTAGCCTCTTTCTAGCATTGTTACCCTCCACTTTTGGCCTGTTTGTGAGTGTGTATTAGTGTGTTTTTACTATGTCACTGGGATCCTGCTAGCCATGACCCCAGTGCTCTTAGTTTGTGGCCTAATGTGTGTGTTGTGAATAGTGCTTAACGGTGTCACTGAGGCTTTGCTAATCAGAACCTCAGTGCTTATTGTAGGAGGCTGACCTGGCTTGTAGTGGGTACCAGAGGTACTTACACCTTGTGCCAGGTCCAGTTATCCCTTATTAGTGTAGAAGAGGTGTTTCTAGCAGCTTAGGCTGATAGAAGGTAGCTATGGCAAAGCAGCTTAGGCTGAACTAGGAGACATGTAAAGTTCCTACTATACCACTGGTGTCAGATGCACAAACAGTATCTTAAGAAAACACAATACACAGAAGTACTAAAAATAAAGGTACTTAGGGGGTCATTCTGACCTCGGCGGTAAAAGGCCCTTACCGCCGGTCAGAAGTCCGCCATTCTACCGCCGCGGCTGCGGTAAACCGCCACGGTCATTCTGACCCACAACGGCGGAACCGCCAAAATCCCGACATCCAAGGAAGGCCGCCACATCAGCGGGCCGCGGAAAACTGGAGATGACCAAACCTCCACCGTCACGCCAACACAAACACGCCCATGCCATTCTGACCCACGAATCCACGCGGCGGTCTTTCAACCGCGGTATTCCATTGGCGGGACACACCGCCGCGGTCAAAATATACACACAGCTCCAAAACACAGCCACATTGGACAATTTGAAATACATACACCTGACACACATACAAACAACACTCCCACACATCCAACCAACTATAAAACACACACCCACATCACCCACAAACCCCTATGACCAAAGATCATAGACGAAGGAGAGAGAGACACATCACAGAATAGAGAGCTACATCACACAGAGGCACACTACACCATCACACACACCACATAGAAGCACAAAGCACCACACACCAACACACTCTTCACCATATACACCACCCCACACTTCATCCACACCACCCCATGGCACCCCAAAGGCACCCACGCTTTTCGGACCAAGAACTCCGGGTCATGGTGGAGGAGATCATAAGAGTCGAACCCCAGCTCTTCGGCTCACAGGTGCAGCACACCACTATAGCCAGGAAGGCGGAGCTATGGCAGCGGATCGTGGACAGGGTAAACGCGGTGGGACAGCATCCCAGAAATCGAGAGGACATCCGCAAACGTTGGAACGACTTACGGGGAAAGGTGCGCTCGATGGTCTCGCGACACAACATCGCAGTGCAGAAGACTGGCGGGGGACCCCCACCCACACCACCCGATTTCACAGCATGGGAGCAAGAGGTACTAAACATCCTGCATCCTGATGGCCTCGCTGGAGTACACGGAGGAATGGACTCTGGTAAGTACAATCTCAACTACTTCACCCCCCCCCCCAGCATGCCAACCCCCACCACCACCCTCACCCCCAACCCCCCATCACACATCCTCCCTGAGAATGTCTCCCCAGCACAACCCACCCAACACCAACCCCTGCATGCCACCACAAACTATGGACACCCATCACCTAAGCATGACCACTGCAAATCCCCCCCCCCCAACACCCCCACAACACCTCCCCCAAGGGAATGACAGCACTGGGGGACAAGGGCACCCATAAATCGCACACAATAGCACACACAGAAACAATAACCATACTCTCTTACCCCATGCAGGACCCGAACGCCAACACACCGGCCAGGAGGGTCCAGAAATGTCCATCCCCCCCCCGGAAGAGGCACCCAGTGATGACAGCAGCTCTGTCGACCTGGAACCTGACGACCAGCCCGGACCATCGGGGACCTCTGGACAGTCGGTTCCCCACACACAGGCCACAGCAGACCCAACCCCCTCTGGGAACAACAGCACAGCTCCCACCCAGCGGGCCCATGGCTCTGTCTCTAGGACAGGTCAATCAGCGGTGTGTCTGCCACTACAGGGCCCCCAGGCTAACCCACCACCCCAACAACAACAGGGACCTGGGGGCAGTGGTAGTGGGCACACCGTCCAGGGGACAGAGTCCGGGGGAAACAGGGCAACTCGGAGGGCTGCTGTGCGACAGGGGGGGAGGAGAGGCCCAGGGAACCGACTCTCCAAGAGGCCCTCACCACCATCATGGCAGCCTACCACCGCTCACAAGAGACAATGGCGACGGTACTGGCCAGGTTCCAGCAGATCCAGGCACAGCAGGAGGAACGCTACATGGGGTTCAACAATCATCTCACCAACATCTCTACCGCCATGGGGAGCCTAGTCCAGGCCCTCCACCGGATAGAAGACACGTTGCGGGACCATGTGGCACCACACAGGGCCCCTGTCACTAGCCCGGACCAGGAACAGCCTACCACCTCCGCCGGCGCTAGTGGACAGGAGGCCCCACCACAACGACAGGCCACCAGAACCCCACCTCCTGCTGAAGAACAACCACCCCGCAAGAGGAGCCTGAGATCAAAAAAATCGACAGAGTAGGATGTCAAGACCCCCGCCAGCATGAGATACCCCCTGAAGTCATCCCACTGTCCCACATTGCCACCCTGTCCAACCTTGAACTGCCCCTGCTCCATCCTTCCACAGGCATATGGACAATGCACCTGTGAGACTGAGAACTGGACTCTGCCATGGCCATTACTCCACCCCCACCCATCACCGTGTTTATATCATGTACCATTATCTAGCACCAAAAATAAATCACTCAATGCACTGAAATCATGCTGGAGTCAGGCTGTATTATTTACAAATGTAAAACACATTACCGATCAATTATGTTCTGTAAACTTTGTGCTGAACACATACCGAGATCAATAAGCATTAGTCCATGGGCTAACCAAGCAGAAGTCACGCAGTGGGTCATACAGCACTGAAAAGGGAAGGGAGAATCAAACATCAGTTTCAAATAACTGGGGGGGTCATAGACAAAGTTGAGAAAAACGAGGCAGTCAGGAAAATTAAAATGGCGTGTGTGATTCTTACCTGTGTGCTACTGAAAATACTGTTGGATAACTCTGTCCCTGTTGTCTGGGTCGTCCTCTGAGTCTTCCTCCTCTTCACTCTCCACAGGCTCTACAGCTGCTTCAACACCACCATCTGGACCATCCTCCTGCAGGAAAGGCACCTGACGTCGCAATGCCAGATTGTGAAGCATACAGCAGGCCACGATGATCTGGCACACCTTCTTTGGTGAGTACATCAGGGATCCCCCTGTCATATGCAGACACCTAAACCTGGCCTTCAGGAGGCCAAAGGTTCTTTCAATGACCCTCCTAGTTCGCCCATGGGCCTCATTGTACCGTTCCTCAGCCCTGGTCCGGGGATTCCTCACTGGGGTCAATAGCCAAGGCAGGTTGGGGTAACCAGAGTCACCTATTAGCCACACACGTTGTCTCTGTAGCTGTTCCATCACAAAAGGGATGCTGCTATTACGCATCACATACACGTCATGCACTGACCCAGGGAACTTGGCATTCACATGGGAGATGTACTGGTCAGCCAAACAGACCACCTGGACGTTCATAGAATGGTAACTCTTCCTGTTTCTGTACAGCTGCTCATCGTCTTTTGGGGGGACTAAGGCTACATGGGTCCCATCAATGGCACCAATTATGTTGGGAATATGTCCAAGGGCATAAAAATCACCCTTCACAGTGGGCAAATCAACCTCCTCTGGGAATATAATGTAACTCCGCATGTGTTTCGTCAGGGCAGACAACACTCTAGACAAAACCTTAGAAAACATTGGCTGAGACATTCCAGATGACATGGCCACTGTTGTCTGGAATGAGCCACTTGCAAGAAAATGGAGGACTGACAGCACCTGCACCAGAGGGGGAATTCCTGTGGGTTGGCGGATGGGGGACATCAGGGCTGGCTCCAGCTGGGCACACAGTTCATGGATGGTGGCACGGTCAAGTCGGTATCGTAGTATGATGTGGCGTTCTTCCATTGTCGACAGGTCCACCAGCGGTCGGTACACGTGAGGATTCATCCTTCTCCTCGCAAATCCCAGCGGACGGTGCCTAGGAAGGACAACATGGAGCACAGAGTCAAGATAATCACTGGTACGTTCACCACTGCTTGCATGGCACACGGTTATCTAGGTATTGAAAGGCGTGTATGTGTGGCAATGCCAGGCCTAGGCCTGTGTGTCGCAGTAGAGATTATGCCATGTGGGCCCTTGAAATGGCGGCTGCCTGACCTGTGAAGTGGGACAATGGGATGTGAGGTCACTGTGCTGGCGGAGCACACCGTGGCGGTAGGCGGTCGAAGACCGCTATACGGAGCCGCATTGGATAACATTGAAGCCTATGGGTTTCAGGAGCCAATGATGATGTGCGCCGGCGGTCGCGGTACGCACCGCCGCGGGCGTGACCGCCATTTTCTATCTGCTTAATCACTCAAGACCTGATCATCCACAGGAGAGGACCTATACTGCAAGTGCTGCTGTGAACTCGGTCTGGAAGTGACAATGGCTGCTGCGACTGGGGAAAGGGCCCCTGCCTTCACGTCTGAAGAGTTGGAGAAGCTCGTGGATGGGGTCCTCCCCCAGTATGCGTTACTCTACGGTCCTCCAGACCAACAGGTGAGTACACCGGGTGCACATGGAATGGGCGATGCCTGTGTGGAGTGGGGTGGATGTAAGTTGGTGGGGTGGGGGGCGAATGAGGAGTGCAACGCACGACAGATGAGAGCATGTGCTATATTGCAAGGTTGGGGAGGGGGGGCCAATCACATCTAACATGCAGTAAGTTGATGATTGTTTCCTTCCCACCCTGTACATGTCACATAGGTCAGCGCCCATCAGAAAGTCGGGATTTGGCGTGCCATCGCCAAGGAAGTCCGGGCCCTGGGGGTCCACGTCAGACGGGGCACCCACTGCCGCAAGAGGTGGGAGGACATCCGCTGCGGAACCAGGAAGACCGCCGAGTCACTGCTGGGGATGGCCTCCCAACCTAGGAGGGGTGCCAGTCGTACCCTGACCCCCCTGATGTCCCGGATCCTGGCGGTGGCCTACCCGGAGTTGGATGGGCGCTTGAGAGCATCACAGCAGACACAAGGGGGTGAGTATCAGCACATTCAGCTATCTTTCTGCGCAGTGGAGGCGTCTGGGTGGGGGAGGAGGGTTGGGGGTGACATTAGGCCAGAGCGCTTTCTGTAGTGTAGTCCTCTCCCTTAGGCATGGCCCTGTGCTCCCGGCCCCCACCTCCGTAGGGTGACAAGTCCAGCTATTGATGGTCCAGCCTCACACATGTGCGCGCTTGTCGTCTCCTGACCTGTTGTCCGAGTCAGAAGTACTGAGTAGTGTGCCCCGAATGCGCGGCTTAGTGCATGCGGCTCCTGTGTCTGTCCTCTCCGCCAACGGTGTTGACATTGCATGCACTCAACCAGGTCTTCTCTTTCTCCCCCCACCCTTCTTCTTCATCTTCTTGTGCATGTGTGCATTAGCATCATCAGGTGGAGGAGATTTGGCATCGGAGCACGAGGGAGCTGCAAGCCACAAGGCCCCGGTGGGCACAGGAACAGACACCGAGGGCCCAAGTGAGCCGGAGGGCGAGGGGAGCACCACGACGGGGACCGCTGGTGAGAGCAGCGACACGTCCTCGGATGGGAGCTCCCTAGCGGTGGCGGCAACATCCGGGCCCCCCGCCTCTACAGGTACAGCCGCCACCCAGCGCACCAGCCCCGCCCTCCCAGCAGCCCCTCAGCCTACGCTCCGTGCCCGCTCACCCAGGAAGGCGGGCGTCTCCTTCACCCCAGGCACCTCAGCCCCTGCCCCTGTTACCCCTGCTGCCCTCAGTGAGGAGGTCATTGATCTCCTCAGGACACTCATTGTTGGGCAGACTACCCTTTTGAATGCCATCCAGGGGGTAGAAAGGGAGGTGCATCGGAGCAATGCCTACCTTGGGGGCATTCATTCGGGTCAGGCTGCCCATCAACGATCGTTCAATGCTCTGGCCTCAGCACTGACGGCAGCCATTGTCCCTGTTTCCAGCCTCCCTCTTCTGACTGCCTCCACCCTGTCTCTGTCTCCTGTTCCTCAGCCTATCCCATCCACACCATCTGACCAGCCTGCACACACCTCAACACCCAAGGGCAGCTCATCCAGACACAAGCACCACAGATCCCACAAACACTCACCCAAGCAACACACAGATGCAGACATCCCAACAGTCACTACCACCCCTGTGTCCCCCTCCTCCTCGTCTCCCTCCTCCCTCCCTGTGACGTCTCCACTCACACCTGCATGCACACCAACATCAGCCAGTGCTTCCATCACCACCACACCCTCCTGTACAGTCCGCACGCGTGCAGTCACCACCCCCACTGCCATTTACACGTCCCCTGTGTACTCTCCCACTGTGTCTGTCACCACCCCTTCCAAGACACACAAACGCAGGCAGACACCCACCCAACAGACATCCACCTCACAACAGCCTACAGCACCTGCACCTTCACCCAATGACAGCACACCTGACTCTCCTACAACCACATCCTCTTCCTCCACTTCCATCTCCACTTCTCCTACCTTTTACCTTGGCCCTAAAAAACTTTTCCTGGCTAATCTTGACCTCTTCCCCTCCGATGACCTACCCCCTCCATCTGCAAAGAGTCCCAAGAGCACCACAGCCACCACCAGCCCAACTTCGGGTGTCACTGTTGTGCATGGGTTCTGGAGCCCACCCTTTGCCAGCAGTGACACCTCCATCAGCAGCAAGGACACATCCAGCCCCCCCCCCCGGCAAGAGGACCAGGAAACACAAGGGCCGCCGTGCGAAGACTGACACGGCTGCCCCCAAGGAACAGGGTTCGCCCACTTCACCAGCCACAACGTCTAGGGGAGGCAAGGGCCCGAGAGCCCCATCTAAGGAGCGTAAGGGCAGCAGGGCGGAGACGTCAGCCAGCAGGAGCGCGGAGCAGGTGGGCCCCACATGCCACATCCCAGCTGTAAAGGAGGACACCAAAGGGCCCAGGACTCCGTCACCGAAGGGCCCAGGAACATCACGGCCGGAGGGCATCTGAGCACGGAGTCCAGGCCAGGTCTGGCTCCCTTGAACCTACTGGATGTGCACCGCTGAACAGGGCCCGCCGTGCAGAAGAGCACCGCTGAACAGGGCCCGCCGTGCAGAAGAGCACCGCTGGACAGGGCCCGCCGTGCAGAAGAGCACCGCTGAACAGGGCCCGCCGTGAAGATAGGCACCGCTGAACAGGGCCCGCCGTGCAGAAGAGCACCGCTGGACAGGGCCCGCCGTGCAGAAGAGCACCGCTGGACAGGGCCCGCCGTGCAGAAGAGCACCGCTGAACAGGGCCCGCCGTGAAGATAGGCACCGCTGAACAGGGTCCGCCGTGAAGATAGGCACCGCTGAACAGGGCCCGCCGTGCAGAAGAGCACCGCTGAACAGGGCCCGCCGTGCAGAAGAGCACCGCTGAACAGGGCCCGCCGTGCAGAAGAGCACCGCTGAACAGGGCCCGCCGTGCAGAAGAGCACCGCTCCGCTGGGCCCTTCCTGTCAAGCACCGCTCCGCTGGGCCCCTTCATCTCAAGCACCGCTCCGCTGGGCCCCTTCTTCTCAAGCACCGCTCAGCTGGGCCCCGCCGTCTTAAGCACCGCTCCGCTGGGCCCCTTCTTCTCAAGCACCGCTCCGCTGGGCCCCGCCGGCTCCAGCACCGCTCCGCTGGGCCCCTTCATCTCAAGCACCGCTCCGCTGGGCCCCTTCTTCTCAAGCACCGCTCCGCTGGGCCCCGCCGTCTCAAGCACCGCTCCGCTGGGCCCCTTCATCTCAAGCACCGCTCCGCTGGGCCCCTTCATCTCAAGCACCGCTCCGCTGGGCCCCTTCTTCTCAAGCACCGCTCCACTGGGCCCCGCCGTCTCAAGCACCGCTCCGCTGGGCCCCGCCGTCTCAAGCACCGCTCCGCTGGGCCCCGCCGTCTCAAGCACCGCTCCGCTGGGCCCCTTCATCTCAAGCACCGCTCCGCTGGGCCCCTTCATCTCAAGCACTGTTTATGGTTCACTGTGCCCACCATGCCTCCTCCTTGACCAGTGGAGACTGTTATCCACTTGAGAGACTGTGGCTTTGCACTCCCCAGGATGGCAGAGTGGGCAACCCACCCACTGTAGAGACTTGAGAGACTGTGGTTTTGCACTCCCCAGGATGGCAGAGTGGGCAACCCACCCACTGTAGAGACTTGAGAGACTGTGGCTTTGCACTCCACAGGATGGCAGAGTGGGCAACCCACCCACTGTAGAGACTTGAGAGACTGTGGCTTTGCACTCCCCAGGATGGTACAGTGGGCAAGCCACCCACTGTAGAGACTTGAGAGACTGTGGCTTTGCACTCCCCAGGATGGTACAGTGGGCAAGCCACCCACTGTAGAGACTTGAGAGACTGTGGCTTTGCACTCCCCAGGATGGTACAGTGGGCAACCCACCCACTGTAGAGACTTGAGAGACTGTGGCTTTGCACTCCCCAGGATGGCACAGTGGGCATGGTGGCCCCTTCGTGGATCTTGCGTCGTGGACTCATGTGGCTGTGGTGCCCCCCCCTTCCCTTCCCCCTGAGGTGCCTGTAGTATTTTCATCAGATGCCCCTGCAGTGTTCTCTCCAAAGGACTCAGGTCTCCTGTGTGGGCTTTGCCCTTGTGTCGCTACACTGTAGCCCACGGACTGTTCCATTTGACTTGGATGTAGCGGACTAATTGCCTCGGTTCGCCATGGCAGTGTGTATAGTATTATTTTGTTATGGATATTTTGCATAGTTGCCGATACGTCTCAGAGTCTATTTTTTATATAAAAATTTGGTTCACAATTTAATTATGTCTTTGCATTTTTCAGGGGGGTTTGGGTGGTGTCACTGTGCATTGTTGCTCTGCATTGGTGTGTACATAGTTTGGGGGGGTGGGGGTCACATATGTGTGTGCCCGTAACCTTTCCTCCTCTCCCCTCCCGTGTGTCGTAGGTGCAGTACTCACCGTTGTCGTCTGCGCCGGAGTTCGTACTCGTGGTAGATGAGCAGGTAGACGAGTGCAGGTAGGATGTTTAATTCGGGTTCCATGCTGTCCTCCGTACTCGTGGAGTGTGTTTTGGTGAGCGTTTTCCCGTCCGTAGTCTGTTTCCGCCGTGTTTTTATCGGCGGGGCTCCCACCCCGGAAAAGGTGGCGGATTGGTGAGTTGTGATACTGTGGGCAGTACATTGTCTGCCGCCTGCCTGTTGGCGGTGACCGCTGCGCTGTTTGTCTGTACCGCGGTGGCGGTCGGAGTGTTAATGTGGCGGGCTGTGTTGGCGGTTCCCGCCAGGGTCAGAATTCCATTTTTTGGACCGCCGGCCTGTTGGCGGGTTGGCCGCCGCTTTATCACCGACCGCCAGGGTTAGAATCACCCCCTTAATTTTTATGACAATATGCCAAAAGTATCTCAGTGAGTACCCTCAGTATGAGAATAAGTTATATACACAAGTTATATGTACACAAACCAAACTTAGGTAAGTAATAGCAAGAAAAGTAATGCAAACAGTGTAGGATTACAATAGATTGCAATAGGAGCACATAGGTATGGGGCAACACAAACCATATACTCCAAAATTGGAATGCGAACCACAAATGGACCCCAAACCTATGTGGGCTTGTAGAGGGTCGATGGGACTGTAAGAAAACAGTGAGGGTTAGAAAAATAACCCACCCCAAGACCCTGAAAGGTAGGTGTAAGGTGCACCTATTACCCCCAGAAAGCACAGAAGTCATGATAGGGGGATTCTGCAGGAAGAACAAACACCAGCAATGCAACAACAGCGGATTTCCGGACCTGAGTACCTGTAAGACAAGGGTACCAAGTCCAATAGTCGCGACAGTGTCGAGAGTGGCCAGGAGCCCAGGAAATGCCAGCTGAGGGTTCAAGGAAGCTGCCACAGGATGGAAGAAGCTTGGAGTTCTGCAAGAAAGAAGAGAGCTAGGGACTTCTCCTTTGGAAGACTGATGTCCCACGTCGCAATGAAGCTTGCAGAGGTATTCCCACACAGAAAGACCGCAAACAAGCCTTGCTAGCTGCAAGGGTCGCGGTAAAGGTTTTTGGGTGCTGCTGTGGCCCAGGAGGGACCAGGATGTCGCCACTTGGAGGAGGAGACAGAGGGGGCGCCCAGCAACACAGGGATCCCTCACAGAAGCAGGCAGCACACGCAAAAGTACCTGAACAGGCACTTGGAAGGAAAGTGAACCGGAGTCCACGTGCAGTCACAAAAGGGAGTCCCACGACGCAGGAGGACAACTCAGATGGTTGTGCACTGCAGGATAGAGTGTCGGGACCCAGGCTTGGCTGTGCACGAAGGAAATCCTGGAAGAGTGCACAGGAGCCGGAGCAGCTGCAAATCACGCAGTACACAGCTTTGCAGACTAGGGTGGGGAGGCAAGGACTTACCTCCACCAAACTTGGACTGAAGAGTCACTGGACTGTGGGAGTCACTTGGACAGAGTTGCTGAGTTCCAGGGACCACGCTCGTCGGGATGAGAGGGGACCCAGAGGACCAGTGTTGCAGTCTTTTGGTGCCTGCGTTAGCAGGGGGAAGATTCAGTCGACCCACTGGAGATTTCTTTAGAGCTCCTGGTGCAGGGAGGAGGCAGGCTACCCCCAGAGCATGCACCACCTGGAAACAGTCGACAGAGCCGGCAGCATGAGCCGCTACAATGTTGCTGGTAGTCGTCTTGCTACTTTGTTGCGGTTTTTCAGGCGTCCTGAGCAGTCAGCAGTCGATCCTATGGCAGAAGGTGAAGAGGGAGATGCAGAGGAACTCTGGTGAGCTCTTACATTCGTTATCTGATGAATTCCCCAAAGGAGAGACCCTAAATAGCCAGAAAAGGAGGTTTGGCTACCAAGGAAGGAGGACTGGCTACCAAGAGAGGTAAGAGCCTATCAGAAGGAGCCTCTGACGTCACCTGCTGGCACTGGCCACTCAGAGCAGTCCAGTGTGCCACAAACACCTGTGTTTCCAAGATGGCAGAGGTCTGGGACACACTGGAGGAGCTCTGGGCACCTCCCCTGGGAGGTGCAGGTCAGGGGAGTGGTCACTCCCCTTTCCTTTGTCCAGTTTCGCGCCAGAGCAGGGCTGGGGGATCCCTAAACCGGTGTAAACTGGCTTATGCAGAGATGGGCACCATCTGTGCCCATCCAAGCATTTCCAGAGGCTGGGGGAGGCTACTCCTCCCCAGCCCTGAAACCTATTTGCAAAGTGAGAGGGTGTTACACCCTCTCTCAGAGGAAGTCCTTTGTTCTGCCTTCTTGGACCAGGGCTGCCTAGACCCCAAGAGGGCAGAAACCTGTCTGAGGGGTTGGCAGCAGCAGCAGCTGCAGTGGAGACCCCGGAAAGGCAGTTTGGCAGTACCCGGGTGCTATGCTAGAGACCCGGGGGGATCATGGAATTGTCCCCCCAACGCCAGAATGGCATTGGGGTGACAATTCCATGATCTTGGACATGTTATATGGCCATGTTCGGAGCTACCATTGTGACGCTATACATAGGTAGTGACTGATGTATAGTGCACGCATGTAATGGTGTCCCCGCACTCACAAAGTCCGAGGAATTTGCGCTGAACAATGTGGGGGCACCTTGTCTAGTGCCAGGGTGCCCACACACTGAGTAACTTTGCACCCAACCTTCACCAGGTGAGGGTTAGACATATAGATGACTTATAAGTTACTTAAGTGCAGTGGTAAACGGCTGTGAAATAACCTGGACGTTATTTCCCTCAGGCTGCAGTGGCAGGCCTGTGTAAGAATTGTCTGAGCTCCCTATGGGTGGCAAAATAAATATAGCTGGTTTATAGTGGGTACCTTGTGGTACTTACACCCTGTGCCAGGTCCAGTTATCCCTTATTAGTAGAATAGACGTGTTTCTAGCAACTTAGGCTGATAGAAGGTAGCTATGGCAAAGCAGCATAGGCTGAACTAGGAGACATGCAAAGCTCCTACTATACCACTTATATCATATGCACAATATCATAAGAAAACACAATACTCAGAGTTACTAAAAATAAAGGTACTTTATTTTTATGACAATATGCCACAAGTATCTCAGTGAGTGCCCTCAGTAAATAGGTAAGTAATATACACAAGTTATATGTACACAAACCCAAAACAGGTAAGTAAGAGTCAGAAAAGTAATGCAAACAGTGTAGAATTACAATAGGTTGCAATAGGCAAACATAGGTCTAGGGGCAAGACAAACCATATACTCCAAAAGTGGAATGCGAATCACGAATAGACCCCAGACTTATGGGAGCTTGTAGAGGGTCGCTGGGACTGTAAGAAAACAGTCAGGGTGTCCAAGATACCCCACCACAAGACCCTGAAAAGTAAAAGTAAAGTACACCTACTACCCCAAAAGAACACAATAGTCGTGATAGGGGGATTCTGCAAGAACCACAAACACCAGCAAAGCACTGAAGACGGATTCCTGGACCTCAGGACCTGTAAGGCAAGGGGACCAAGTCCAAGAGTCGCAATAGTGTCCAGGGCGGGCAGGAACCCAGGAAACCCCAGATGAAGGTGCAAGGAAGCTGCCTCCGGATGGGAGAAGCTTGGAATTCTGCAAGAACGAAGAGGACTAGGAACTTCTCCTTTGGGTGGAAGGTGTCCCACATCGCGATGAAGGTTGCAGAAGTGTTCCCATGCAGAAATACCGCAAACAAGCCTTGCTAGCTGCAAGGTTCGCGGTAGAGGTTTTTGGGTGCTGCTGGGGACCAAGAAGGACCAGGATGTCGCCCCTTGGAGGAGGAGAGGGGGGGGGTGCTCTGCAACTCAGAGAGCCCTCACAGAAGCAGGCAGCACCCACAGAAGTACCCGAACAGGCAATTAGAAGATTTGTGAACCGGAGCTGGCTCAGAGTTACAAAGGAGGGTCCCACGACGCCGGAGGCCAACTCAGCGGGTTGAGCACTGCAGGACGGAGTGCTGGGGACCCAGACTAGGCTGTGCACGAAGGAAATCCTGGAAGAGTGGACAGGAGCCGGAGCAGCTGCAAATCACGCAGTACACAGGTTTGCAGTCTAGCGTGGGGAGGAAAGGACTTACCTCCACCAAACTTGGACTGAAGGATCACTGGACTGTGGGAGTCACTTGGATAGAGGTCCTGTGTTCCAGGGACCACGCTCGTCGGGATGAGAGGGGACCCAGAGGACCGGTGAGGTAGTCTTTTGGTGCCTGCGTTAGCAGGGGGAAGATTCAGTTGACCCACTGGAGATTTCTTCTTGTCTTCCAGTGCAGGGTGAAGGCAGATGACCCCCAGAGCATGCACCACCAGGAAACAGTAGATAAAACCGGCAGGATGAGGCGCTACAATGTTGCTGGTAGTCGTCTTACTACTTTGTTGCTGTTTTGCAGACCTCCTGGAGCAATCAGCGGTCGATCCTTGGCAGAAGTTGAAAAGGGAAGTGCAGAGGAACTCTGGGGACATCTTGCATTCGCTATCTGAAGAATTCCCTAGAGGAGAGACCCTAAATAGCCGGAAAAGGAGGTTTGGCTACCAAGAAAGGAGGATTGGATGCCAAGAAAGGTAAGAGCCTATCAAAGGGGGTCTCTGACGTTACTTGCTGGCACTGGCCACTCAAGAGCAGTCCAGTGTGCCCCCAACACCTCTGTTTCCAAGATGGCAGAGGTCTGGGACACACTGGAGATGCTCTGGGCACCTCCCCTGGGAGGTACTGGTCAGGGGAGTGGTCACTCTCCTTTCCTTTGTCCAATTTCGCGCCAGAGCAGGGCTGGGGGATCCCTGAACCGGTTTAGACTGGCTTATGCAGAGATGGGCACCATCTGTGCCCATCAAAGCATTTCCAGAGGCTGGGGGAGGCTACTCCTCCCCAGCCCTTCACAACTATTTCCAAAGGGAGAGGGTGTAACACCCTCTCAGAGGAAATCCTTTGTTCTGCCTTCCTGGGCCAGAGCTGCCAGGACACCAGGAGGGCAGAATCCTGTCTGAGGGGTTGGCAGCAGCTGCAGTGGAAACCCCGTAAAGGCAGTTTGGCAGCTCCCGGGCTGTGCTAGAGACCCGGGGGATCATGGAATTGTCCCCCCAATACCAGAATGGTATTGGGGGTACAATTCCATAATCTTAGACATGTTACATGGCCATGTTCGGAGTTACCATTGTGACGCTATACATAGGTTATGACCTATGTATAGTGCACTCGTGTAATGGTTTCCCCGCACTCAAAAAGTCCTGGGAATTTACCCTGAACGATGTGGGGGCACCTTGGCTAGTGCCAGGGTGCCCACACACTAAGTAATTTGGCACCCAACCTTCACTAAGTGAAGGTTAGACATATAGGTGACTTATAAGTTACTTATGTGCAGTGAAAAATGGCTGTGAAATAACGTGGATGTTATTTCACTCAGGCTGCAGTGGCAGGCCTGTGTAAGAATTGTCTGAGCTCCCTATGGGTGGCAAAAGAAATGCTGCAGCCCATAGGGATCTCCTCGAACCCCAATACCCTGGGTACCTAGGTACCATATACAAGGGAATTATATGGGTGTACCATTGTGCCAATGAGAATTGGTAAATTTAGTCACTAGCCTGCAGTGAGAAATGTAGAAAGCAGTGAGAGCATAAACAAAGAAGTTCTGGTTAGCAGAGCTTCAGTGATACGGTTAGGCACCACACAGGGAACACATACAGGGCGCATACTATGAGCACTGGGGTCCTGTCTGGCAGGATCCCAGTGACACAAGGACTCCAACAACATACATACAGTGAAAAATGGGGGGTAACATGCCAGGCAAGATGGTACTTTCCTACACCAAATACTTCAGAATATACACAGTAACCTAAAGAGTTTCTTTCCTTTTCTAAAACTTTCTAAAAAGTTTTTGAAAACTTTCAAAAGTTTTCAAACAGTTTGAAAAAGTTTTTCTCTGTTTTTTCAAAAGTTGCAAAAACTTTTTCTCTCTCTGTCCTAAACCTTTTCTATCATGTCTGCAGTAGAGCTTACTCCCACAGTTGTCCAGGCAACATATGGGAATCTAAACTTTAAAGTTTGAGGGGTCTCTGCATTGAAAGAGGTTAGCAATTGGTAAGTGTTAGAAATGGGGTTTTTGGTTGGCAGTCAGGTTGCCCTCTGTCCAAGCAAGAACCCTCACTCTAGTCAGGGTAAGTCACACACAATCCAAAATCAGCCTGTGCTCACCCTCCGGTAGCTTGGCACGAGCAGTCAGGCTTAACTTAGAAGGCAATGTGTAAAGCATTTGTGCAATAAATCATACAACACCATAGCATAACACCACAAAAATACACCACACAGCGTTTAGAAAAATATATAATATTTATCTGGGTATCTTCAGGTCAAAACGATCAAAGTTGCAATATGAATTTGTAAAGATATCACTGAAAAGTGATATGAAGTGTCTTAAGTCTTTAGAAAATAAACAAAGTCTCTTTCAAACACAAAGTACCTGGTTTCTGGTGGAAAATCTCCTCAGAGGGCCACAAAGGAAGAGATGCGTGGAAAAAGGGTGTGTGCGTCGATTTCTCCCCAGCACACACGGACTTGCGTCGTTATTTTCCACGTGGGGAAGTCGAGCGTTGTTTTCCGGCGCGCGGATAGTCTCTTTCTGTGGGTCGCGGGGATTACCAGATGTCCCGGGTCTGTGCGTGGATTTTCCTGCTTGTTTTCCGGCTGCGCGTCGTTCTGCGGGGCTGCGCGTCGAAGTTTCGATCTCACGGCAGGCGTCGCGTCGATTTCTCCTGCGGAGTCGGGCGGCGTTGTCCTTGCGAGGCCGTGCGTCAAAGTTTTGATCTCACGGTAGGCGTCGTGTCGATTTCTTCTGCGGAGTCGGGCGGCGTTGTCCTTGCGCGGCTGTGCGTCAAAGTTTCGATCTCACGGCAGGCGTCGCGTTGATTTCTCCCGGGAAGTCGGGCGGCGTTGTCCTTGCGAGGCCGTGCCTCAAAGTTTCGGTCGTCCCGAAGGCGTCGCGTGGATCAGTGTCGGTGTGCGGCGTTTTTCTTGCCGCGGAACAAGCTGTGCGGCGAAAAGTTCGGCGCACGGAGCGTCCAAGAGGAAGAGAGAAGTCTTTTTGGTCCTGAGACTTCAGGGAACAGGAGGCAAGCTCTATCCAAGCCCTTGGAGAGCACTTTTACAGCCAGGCAAGAGTTCAGCAAGGCAGCAGGCCAACAGCAAGGCAGCAGTCCTTTGTAGAAAAGCAGACAGGTGAGTCCTTTGAGCAGCCAGGCAGTTCTTCTTGGCAGGATGTAGTTTCTGGTTCAGGTTTCTTCTCCAGCAAGTGTCTAGTGAGGTAGGGCAGAGGCCCTGTTTTATACTAAGTTGTGCCTTTGAAGTGGGGGTTACTTCAAAGAGTGTCTAAGAAATGCACCAAGCCCCCTTTCAGTTCAATCCTGTCTGCCAGAGTCCCAGTAGGGGGTGTGGCAGTCCTTTGTGTGAGGGCAGGCCCTCCACCCTCCCAGCCCAGGAAGACCCATTCAAAATGCAGATGTATGCAAGTGAGGCTGAGTACCCTGTGTTTGGGGTGTGTCTGAGTGAATGCACAAGGAGCTGTCAACTAAACCTAGCCAGACGTGGATTGAAGGGCACAACAAGGTTTTAGTGCAAAGAAATGCTCACTTTCTAAAAGTGGCATTTCTAGAATAGTAATATTAAATCCGACTTCACCAGTCAGCAGGATTTTATATTACCATTCTGGCCATACTAAATATGACCTTCCTGCTCCTTTCAGATCAGCAGCTGCCACTTCAACAATGTATGAGAGCAGCCTCAATGTTAGCCTATGAAGGGAGCAGGCCTCACAGTAGTGTAAAAACGAATTTAGGAGTTTTACATTACCAGGACATATAACCACACAAGTACATGTCCTGCCTTTTACCCACACAGCACCCTGCTCCAGGGGTTACCTAGGGCACACATTAGGGGTGACTTATGTATAGAAAAAGGGGAGTTCTAGGCTTGGCAAGTACCTTTAAATGCCAAGTCGAAGTGGCAGTGAAACTGCACACACAGGCCTTGCAATGGTAGGCCTGAGACAAGGTTAAGGGGCTACTGAGGTGGGTGGCACAACCAGTGCTGCAGGCCCACTAGTAGCATTTAATCTACCTGCCCTAGGCACATGTAGTGCACTCTACCAGGGACTTACAAGTAAATTAAATAGTCAATCATGGATAAACCAATCAGTAGTACAATTTACACAGAGAGCATATGCACTTTAGCACTGGTTAGCAGTGGTAAAGTGCCCAGAGGTCAAAAGCCAACAACAACAGGTCAGAAAAAATAGGAAGAAGGAGGCAAAACGTTTGGGGATGTCCCTGTCAAAAAGCCAGGTCCTACATGACCCCATACCAGCCTAAATCCAGGGGAGAACAATCACTATCCTGATGTACTTTCTTGTTTGAGGCGACAGAACAAGGACCCAGGCCCACAACAGCAGGGGCATGCTCCAGTTCTTCGCCTTCCTGACTCCAATTGGATCCCTCTGTCCATACTCTCAGGGCCCACTAAGCCAACCCATGGGGAACCTTTCTCCTTACCTGCGGATCCCATCTGTGCAGCACCTAACCTTACTTTGATCACAGATGTATCCCAGGAGCAGGATAGTACCACCATGACCAACACAGTGGTGTTGCCCACTCTACCCCCGGGGTGTGACACTTGTCCCCTCCCCAGGGATAACTCTGTCTACCCGGACAGCAAGCCACAGTGATTACTGACAGCTGCCAGGGATGAGAGCCAGGCCCCAGGCCTCTCAAAGCTCTCCAACCACTGTGGCTGTGGAGAGTGGGGGGCGGTAGCCCCAGGTGCTGGGCACCCTTTAACCACTCTCCCTTCCACCAGGTCAGGGATGACAGCCTGAACCTGGTCCTACCCTCTGGGGCTCTGTACCCTCCCTCCTGGAGCGGTACCCCCAGAGTCCAACATGGTCAGGGTGCTTACAGAAGTCGCCCTGTACCATTCCTCCACCAGTGCAGGGCTGTTAACCTGCAACTGGCCCTCCAACCGGGGGTCTGTACTTTCAGGTTGGACTAGGGCCCGGGGTGAGGCTTCCCTCCCCCTGCCCTCCCTTCTGGGGTCCAGCACCCTCCAACTAGGAGTGGCCTCCTCAGAAGACAACATGGTAGGGGCACTGTTATCAGTAGCCCCTCCCTCCAGGTCCGGGGGACACCCTGAACCTGGTCTTCCAGCCCAGGGTCTGTACTCTCAGACTGGATCACTGCCTGGCAAACCAGGACTTTCTGGGAGGCACACCTACCCCCCACCAGGTCAGAGTTTAACCTCTGCACCTGATCATTCAACTCAGAGTCACCACCCTGAAGTTGAACAATTGCCTGGCACGCCAGGACTTCCTGGAGGGCACACTGACCCTCCACCAGGTCAGAGTTTAACCTCTGAACTTGGCCATTCAACTCAGAGTCACCACCCTGAAGTTGAACAATTGCCTGGCACGCCAGGACTTCCTGGAGGGCACACTGACCCTCCACCAGGTCAGAGTTTAACCTCTGAACCTGGTTCTCCAACCTAGGGTCACCACCCTGAGGTTGGGCAACTGCCTGGCACACCAGGACTTTCTGGGAGGCACACCTACCTCCCACCAGGTCAGAGGTTAACCTCTGAACCTGGTTCTCCAACCCAGGGTCACCACCCTGAGGTTGAACAATTGCCTGGCACGCCAGGACTCTCTGGGGGGCACACCTACCCCCCACCAGGTCAGAGTTTAACCTCTGAACCCGGTTATCCAACCCAGAGTCAGCACCCTGAGGTTGGACAACTGCCTGGTACACCAGGACTTTCTGGGGGGCACTAGTACCCCCCACCAGGTCAGAGTTTAACCTCTGAACCCGGTTATCCAACCCAGAGTCAACACCCTGAGGTTGAACCATTGCCTGGCAGGCCAGGACTTCCAGGGAGGCACACCTACCTCCCACCAGGTCAGAGTTTAACCTCTGAGCCTGGTTCCCCAACCCAGGGTCGTCACCCTGAGGTTGGGCAATTGCCTGGCACGCCAGGACTTTCTGGGGGGCACACCTACCCCCCAACAGGTCAGAGTTGATCCCCTGAACCTGGTTAGCCAACCCAGAGTCACCACCCTGAGGTTGAACCATTGCCTGGCAGGCCAGGACTTCCAAGGAGGCACACCTACCTCCCACCAGGTCAGAGTTTAACCTCTGAGCCTGGTTACCCAACCCAGGGTCACAACCCGGAGGTTGGGCAATTGCCTGGCATGCCAGGACTTTCTGGGGGGCACACCTACCCCCCACCAGGTCAGAGTTTAACCTCTGAACCTGCTCATCCAACCCAGAGTCAACACCCTGAGGTTGGAGAATTGCCTGGCACAGCAGGACTTCTTGGGAGGCACATCTACCTCCCACCAGGTCAGAGTTTAACCTCTGAACCTGGGTATCCAACCCAGAGTCACCACCCTGAGGTTGAATCTTTGCCTGGCATGCCAGGACTTCCTGGGGGGCACTCTCACCCCCCACAAGGGACACACCGTCCCCAAGGGCCACACAAGAGTCTGGTTGGCGCAGGTCTCCCGACCTCTGCCCATCTGGCAGAGTCTGGGTTTCCCCCAAACCAGAAACGGTTTCACCTGGGTCATTCCTGGGGGGCTCTGCTCTCAGAGCTGTCCCCTGACTCTCAAGGTCCTCCACTGGGGTCTGCAACCCCCTCTCAACCCTATGTCTGGACTTCTGCACCCCCTCACTAGGAGGGGTACTGCCAGACACCAGAACTGTTGGGATGCTGGCTACAGTCACCCCCCCAAGTTCTTCTGACACTGCGGGGCTTCCCTCAAAAGGTGGCCCTACAGTACAGGCTAGGCTTCCCTCCTGGTGTTCCCTCATGGAACCCTCTAGGACCTGGGTACCTGGGACACTACAATCCTTTCCCACCTCACTCGGTTGGGAACCACCTAGACCACTCCCTTCAGGAGCACCCCCAAATGCCTCTTCAGACTCTCTGGTACTCACTCAGAAGTCTGCCTCCATTGTAAGTTCCCTGGGGTCAGAGAACTCTCACTCCACCTGGTGTTGGCGTAGCTCTGGAAAATAAGGACCAGACATATGCTCTCCAGCAATTACATCATTCTGCCCTTCACATGTATTAACCACAGTACCCTTCACCCAACCACCCAGTAACTCAACCTTGGAAAAGCACTCTACCTCACCCTCCTGAGACTGGTGAGACAGTATCTGTCTGTCCCTGACACTCAACCCATACTTTTCTGGGATGTCTCTACACTCTATATCCAGGACGTCCACCAGGGGGGAACCCTTTTCTCTGTCACTCTCTGCTAGAGTCAGTAAAGTGTCCCTCCCCCCAGTAGGAATATGACTCCCTGTGCCAGTTCCCCAATCCTTCTCAGGGACCCTGTGCATAACGGGAACTACCTCATACCCTTGAACCGCCTGGGGTGTGTCAACTCCCTTCTTCAAGTTGGGTACCACATCTCTGGGCTTGTGCCCTTCTTCAGCAGTACTAGATGCAAGATTTTTGCTGCCACCATCTGAACTGGACTCAGCCCTTCCGGCCTCCAGTTTCAGCTCTTTACAGCTCAGCTCTTGAGCTGCAATCTTTTCTTCTTCCAGGGCTAAGAGTCTTTTTGCCTCAACCTCTGCAAGATATTCCTCTAATTGTTGCTCCTGTCGCCTTTGACCTCGGAGCCATTCATCTATTTCTGGGTCACTGTCCTCCTCATATGAGCAGTCTTCCTCCTCATGTGCGTAGTCCTCCTCCTCATCTGAGGGGTACTTAGTCATTTGGTTTCTTGCTGCTCTCTCTCTGCCCATCTTTCCTCCCCCCAGACTATGTAGTGATGTAGCATCTCCGCCTTAGTAGATCTCCTTGCTACAGGAAGGCCCCATTTTCTGCAAAGCTTCCTTAGGTCAGCCTTAGTGAGGTGGTCAGTACGAACAAAGAATGAGTAGGTACACAATCCCATTCTGATAAGATCTTATCAGCAAAAAACAAAATCCAAAGTCCAAAATATCAATAGTATATCCAGGAGGACATCAGAGAACCAAAAGCCAAAAAAGATGAAAAATCAAGTTGACCTTCAACTGTGGGTAGGTAGTGAAATACTTAGCTACTGTATGTCACTGCACAAACACAAGTCCTATCCTTACCGCTGATCACCAATGTTAGAAATGGGGTTTTTGGTTGGCAGTCAGGTTGCCCTCTGTCCAAGCAAGAACCCTCACTCTAGTCAGGGTAAGTCACACACAATCCAAAATCAGCCTGTGCTCACCCTCCGGTAGCTTGGCACGAGCAGTCAGGCTTAACTTAGAAGGCAATGTGTAAAGCATTTGTGCAATAAATCATACAACACCATAGCATAACACCACAAAAATACACCACACAGCGTTTAGAAAAATATATAATATTTATCTGGGTATCTTCAGGTCAAAACGATCAAAGTTGCAATATGAATTTGTAAAGATATCACTGAAAAGTGATATGAAGTGTCTTAAGTCTTTAGAAAATAAACAAAGTCTCTTTCAAACACAAAGTACCTGGTTTCTGGTGGAAAATCTCCTCAGAGGGCCACAAAGGAAGAGATGCGTGGAAAAAGGGTGTGTGCGTCGATTTCTCCCCAGCACACACGGACTTGCATCGTTATTTTCCACGAGGGGAAGTCGAGCGTCGTTTTCCGGCGCGCGGACAGTCTCTTTCTGTGGGTCGCGGGGATTACCAGATGTCCCGGGTCTGTGCGTGGATTTTCCTGCTTGTTTTCCGGCTGCGCGTCGTTCTGCGGGGCTGCGCGTCGAAGTTTCGATCTCACGGCAGGCGTCGCGTCGATTTCTCCTGCGGAGTCGGGCGGCGTTGTCCTTGCAAGGCCGTGCGTCAAAGTTTTGATCTCACGGTAGGCGTCGCGTCGATTTCTCCTGCGGAGTCGGGCGGCGTTGTCCTTGCGAGGCCGTGCGTCAAAGTTTTGATCTCACGGCAGGCATCGCGTCGATTTCTCCTGGGAAGTCGGGCGGCGTTGTCCTTGCGAGGCCGTGCGTCAAAGTTTCGGTCGTCCCGAAGGCGTCGCGTTGATCAGCGTCGGTGTGCGGCGTTTTTCTTGCCGCGGAACAAGCTGTGCGTCGAAAAGTTCGGCGCACGGAGCGTCCAAGAGGAAGAGAGAAGTCTTTTTGGTCCTGAGACTTCAGGGAACAGGAGGTAAGCTCTATCCAAGCCCTTGGAGAGCACTTTTAGAGCCAGGCAAGAGTTCAGCAAGGCAGCAGGCCAACAGCAAGGCAGCAGTCCTTTGTAGAAAAGCAGACAGGTGAGTCCTTTGAGCAGCCAGGCAGTTCTTCTTGGCAGGATGTAGTTTCTGGTTCAGGTTTCTTCTCCAGCAAGTGTCTAGTGAGGTAGGGCAGAGGCCCTGTTTTATACTAAGTTGTGCCTTTGAAGTGGGGGTGACTTCAAAGAGTGTCTAAGAAATGCACCAAGCCCCCTTTCAGTTCAATCCTGTCTGCCAGAGTCCCAGTAGGGGGTGTGGCAGTCATTTGTGTGAGGGCAGGCCCTCCACCCTCCCAGCCCAGGAAGACCCATTCAAAATGCAGATGTATGCAAGTGAGGCTGAGTACCCTGTGTTTGGGGTGTGTCTGAGTGAATGCACAAGGAGCTGTCAACTAAACCTAGCCAGACGTGGATTGAAGGGCACAACAAGGTTTTAGTGCAAAGAAATGCTCACTATCTAAAAGTGGCATTTCTAGAATAGTAATATTAAATCCGACTTCACCAGTCAGCAGGATTTTATATTACCATTCTGGCCATACTAAATATGACCTTCCTGCTCCTTTCAGATCAGCAGCTGCCACTTCAACAATGTATGAGAGCAGCCCCAATGTTAGCCTATGAAGGGAGCAGGCCTCACAGTAGTGTAAAAACGAATTTAGGAGTTTTACACTACCAGGACATATAACCACACAAGTACATGTCCTGCCTTTTACCCACACGGCACCCTGCTCCAGGGGTTACCTAGGGCACACATTAGGGGTGACTTATGTATAGAAAAAGGGGAGTTCTAGGCTTGGCAAGTACCTTTAAATGCCAAGTCGAAGTGGCAGTGAAACTGCACACACAGGCCTTGCAATGGTAGGCCTGAGACAAGGTTAAGGGGCTACTGAGGTGGGTGGCACAACCAGTGCTGCAGGCCCACTAGTAGCATTTAATCTACCTGCCCTAGGCACATGTAGTGCACTCTACCAGGGACTTACAAGTAAATTAAATAGTCAATCATGGATAAACCAATCAGTAGTACAATTTACACAGAGAGCATATGCACTTTAGCACTGGTTAGCAGTGGTAAAGTGCCCAGAGGTCAAAAGCCAACAACAACAGGTCAGAAAAAATAGGAGGAAGGAGGCAAAAAGTTTGGGGATGTCCCTGTCAAAAAGCCAGGTCCAACCGTAAGAATCCTACAAAATATCTTCTCCTCAGCCTTCTCCTAGAAAGTGACCAGAACCAGCCTGGCCCATCCCAGGATCAGGAGTTATAGGAGGGGGGTACCCAGGCAGACTCTGAGGAGTCCCCTGAGGATGCTGAGGAGGGTTCTTCCAAGGACCTGTCAGCTAACAGGCCATCTAGTGACACTGGTAGTGGGAGGGGGTCACACATTAGAAGGGCACCTTTTACTCGTAAAGGCCAGGTTACTAGAGTCCAGTCAGTTAGGGACAGGTCCAACTCTGCCAATTCCCACATAACTTATGTGTCTCACAATTCCCAAGCCTCCCACCCTGAGGATAACTTAATGGAAAGGGAACTCAGAAAGCTGAGATTGGAAGAGGCCAGGTTGAAGCTTAAACAGCAGCAGCTGGCATTAGACATGGAATCTCTGGATGTGGAAAGGGAAGGGCAGAGGTTGGGATTAGTTCCCCATGGTGGCAGCAGCAGTGTTTTTGATAGCAATCCTGTTAGAGAGCAAGATTCCAGAAACCTCCATAAGGTAGTCCTCCTTTTCAAGGAGGGGGATGACATTAACAAGTGGTTTGCTGCACTTGAGAGGACCTGTATGGTACAGTTGGTCCCTCAATAGTCAATCGGCTGCTATCTTGTGACTATCTTTCACTGGTAACGGTAGGAATAGGCTCCTTACTGTCAGAGAAAGTGATGCTAATAACTACAAAGTTTTGAAGGATGCACTCTTGGATGGATTTGGCTTAACCACTGAACAATAGAGGATTAAGTTCAGAGACACCAGAAAAGAGTCCTCTCAAGACTGGACAGACTTTGTAGACTGTTCAGTGGAGGCCTTGGACGGTTGGTCACGTGGCGGTAAGGTGACTGACTATGAAAGCCTGTATAATCTAATACTGATAGAGAATATTTTGAACAATTGTGTGTCTGTTTTGTTGCACCAGTACTTGGTAGACTCAGATCTGATCTCTCCCCAAAAATTGGGAAAGAAGGCAAATGGGTCAGAACAAGAGTGAACAGAAAAGGTTATACAGGAGGTGACAAAGATGGCAAGAAGAAAGATGGTGAAAAATCTCAGGATAGGCATGGGGATAAAGGTAAAACTAAAGAACCTTCTTCAAATCCTTAACACTCTTCAGGGGGTGGGGATAAATCATATTCTTCCTCTTCTTCACAACCCACACACATTAAAAAGCCTTGGTGCTATGTGTGTAAAAATAAAGGCAGTAGGCCAGGGGATAAGTCCTGCCCTGGTAAACCCCCTGAGCCTACCACCACTAATACATCAAACTCTAGTGCCCCTAGCAGTAGTGGTAATAGTGGTGGGACTGCTGGCAACAGTCAAAGTAAGGGTGTAGTTGGGTTCACTTTTGGGTCCATCATAGAAACTGGGGTAGTCAGTCCCAAGACAGTTTCGGTCACACCTGGTGGCATTGGCCTTGCCACACTGGCTGCTTGTCCCCTTACAATGGATTAGTACAGCAGACAGTTTCAATAAATGGTGTTGAGGCTCAGGCCTACAGGGACACAGGTGCCAGTATCACTCTGGTGACTGAAAACCTATTGTCTCCTGCACAACACATCATTGGACAACAGTACAAGATTATTGATGTCCATAACTCCACTAAGTTATTTCCCTTAGCTATAATTCAGTTTAGTTCGGGTGGAGTTACTGGCCCTAAGCAGGTGGTATTGTCACCTAGCTTACCTGTAGATTGTCTCTTAGGTAATGACCTAGAGACCTCAGGTTGGGCTGAGGTAGTGTTTAATACCCATGCAGCCATGCTGGGTATCCCTGAGGAATTGCCTCCTCTCATTTCTGCTGAAATGAAAAAGCTAAGGAGAGAAAAAGGCCTGAAAACTCAGGATCCTTCTCCAACAACAGGTAAAAAGGGCATCAAAGTATTCCCTACCCACCTTGCCATTCAGGATACCATTCCCATGGTGGGAGAAACCTCTCCTAGGGTGGCACCTGTGCCAAGTGAATCATCAGCTAACACAGCTGTACTCCGTGAGGTAGAAGTACCTCTCTGTGGGATAACTAATATTGGTGAGAAAAAGTGCACCATTTTAGTTAACATGGAGCATCCCTCCAACCCTCCCAGAGAAACTAGTGCAGCAAACCTGCACTGCCTCACAACACTTAGGAAAGCAGCCCTACCCTAGTGTGGAGCTCATAGGACAGCATCCCTGCCCTGCTCCAACTCAAGAGAAACAGCAACCCTGTTCTCTCTTACATCCATATGGACAATGTTTTTGCCCAGCTATGGCTTTATTGAGACAGCATTCCTGTCTGGCATTTTCATCACTTGATATAGGTCCAGTGGACAATTCCCACTGCTCTAAACTTAAACATACTAATAGGAACTCTGAGGATATAACTTCACATTATTGGCTAGCTAAAATACTTCAAAAAGGGTGGTTCACATCCCCACAGGGAAGTAACAATATAGTGGATGATAAAGGGAATAACCAATCTATTGCAGAGCTACTCTCCACTTATCACCACTTAGACAATAAAGACTCAACTGGCCAAGGTTAGCCTTATTGTCCTTCATTTGGGGATGGGGGGTGGTGTAGGAAGGTAGCCTCTTTCTAGCATTGTTACCCCCACTTTTGGCATGTTTGTGAGTATATGTCAGGGTGTTTTTACTGTATCACTGGGATCCTGCTAGCCAGGACACCAGTGCTGATAGTGGAAACCCAATGTTGTCAGTGTGTTTGATATGTGTCACTGGGATCCTGCTAATCGGACCCCAGTGCTCATTGTTTGTAGCCTATATGTGTTCCCTGTGTGGTGCCTAACTGTATCACTGAGGCTCTGCTAACCAGAACCTCAGTGTTTATGCTCTCTCTGTCTTTAAAAGTGTCACTGCAGGCTAGTGACCATTTGTACCAATTCTGATTGGCACACTGGAACACCCTTATAATTCCCTAGTATATGGTACCTAGGTACCCAGGGTATTGGGGTTCCAGGAGATCCCTAGGGGCTGCAGCATTTCTTTTGCCACCCATAGGGAGCTCAGACAATTCTTAAACAGGACTGCTACTGCATCCTGAGTGAAATAATGTCCATGTTATTTCACAGCCATTTTACACTGCACTTAAGTAACTTATAAGTCACCTATATGTCTAACCCTCACTTAGTGAAGGTTAGGTGCATAGTTACTAAGTGTGAGGTCACCCAGGCACTAGCCAAGGTGCCCCCACATAGTTCAGGGCAATTTCCCTGTACTTTGTGAGTGCGGGGGACACCATTACACGCGTGCACTACATATAGGTCAATACCTACATGTAGCTTCACAATGGTAACTCCGAATATGGCCATGTAACATGTCTAAGATCATGGAATTATCCCCCCATGCCAAATCTGGTATTGGGGTGCCAATCCCATGGATCCCTGGGGCTGAAGCATGGACCCCAGCTAATGCCAAACTAGCTCTCTGGGGTTTTCACTGCAGCTACCGCTGCTGCCAACCCACAGACAGGCTTCTGCCCTCCTGGGGTCTGGGCAGCCCAGTCCCAGGAAAGCAGAACAAAGGATTTCCTCTGAGAGAGGGTGTAACACCCTCTCCCTTTGGAAATAGGTGTTAAGGGCTGGGGAGGAGTAGCCTCCCCCAGCCTCTGGAAATGCTTTGAAGGGCACAGATGGTGCCCTCCTTGCATAAGCCAGTCTACACCAGTTCAGGGATCCCCCAGCCCCTGCTCTGGCGCGAAACTGGACAAAGGAAAGGGGAGTGAGCACTCCTCGTCCATCACCACCCCAGGGGTGGTGCCCAGAAATCCTCTAGTGTGTCCCAGACCTCTGCCATCTTAAATGCAGAGGTGTGAGGGCACAATGGAGGCCTCTGAGTGGGCAGTGCCAGCAGGTGACGTCAGAGACTCCTCCTGATAGGTGCTTACCTGACTAGGTGGCCAATCCTCCTCTGAGGGCTATTTAGGGTCTCTCCTTTGGGCTTCTCTTCAGAAAACGAATGCAAGAGCTCACCAGAGTTCCTCTGCATCTCCCTCTTTGACTTCTGCCAAGGATCGACCGCTGACTGCTCCAGGATGCCTGAAAAACGGCAACAAAGTAGCAAGAAGACTACCAGCGACATTGTAGCGCCTAATCCTGCTGGCTTTTTCAACTGTTTCCTGGTGGTGCATGCTCTGTCTGCACCACCAGGTCCCTGTACTGGAAGCCAAAACGAAATCTCCCTTGGATCGACGAAATCTTCCCCCTGCTAACGCAGACACCTAACTTCTGCATCACCGGTCCTCTGGGTCCCTCTCGTCGTGACAAGCGTGGTCCCTGGAACACAGGAGCTGGATCCAAGTGACCCCGACAGTCCAGTGGTCCATCTGTCCAAATTTGGTGGAGGTAAGTCCTTGTCTCCCCACGCCAGACAATAATCCTGTGTACTGCGTGAACTGCAGCTGCTAGGGCTTCTGTTCACTTTTGCAAGGAATCCTTTTTACACAGCACAGCCCAAGTCCCCAGCACTCCGTCCTGCATTGCTCAATGCGCTGAGTTGACCACCGTCTTTATGGGACCCTCCTTTGTAGTGTTGAGACAACCGCTGTGCTCAGTTTTCCTGAACCCGTGTTCAAGTGCTTCTGCGGTTGCTGCCTGCTTCTACGTGGGCTCTCTGTGTTGCTGAGTGCCTCCTCTGTCTCCTCCTCCAAGGGGTGACCTCCTGGTCCTTTCTGGGCCCGGGCAACACCCATATTCTTCAACCATGACCTTTGCAGCTAGCAAGGCTTGCTTGTGGGCTTTCTTCATGGAAACAACTCTGCATCCTCCAGCACGCCGTGGGACATCTTCTGTGCAAAGGAGAAGTTCCTGGCATCTTCCGTTGTTGCAGAATCTTCAGCTTCTTCCACCCGGAGGCAGCCATTTTGCACCTTCATCCGGGGTTTAGTGGGCTCCTTCCCTCCCCCCCCCCCCCCCGGACTCTTTCGTGACTCTTGGACTTGGTCCCCTTTCTTTACAGGTACTCGGGTCCAGGAATCCATCTTCAGTGCTTTGCAGTCAGTTGTGGCCTTTGCAGAATCTCCTATTACGACTTTAGTTTCTGGGAAAGTAGGGTAACTTTACTCCTACTTTTCAGGGTCTTGAGGTGGGGTATATTGGACACCCTTAATGTTTTCTTACACTCCCAGCGACCCTCTTCACACTACACTAGGCCTGGGGTCCCTAAGTTGTTCACATTCCACTTTCTTAGTATATGGTTTGTGTTGCCCCTAGGCCTATTGCATCCTATTGTATTTTACAGTGTTTGCACTACTTTTCCAACTGTTTACTTACCTGATTTTGGTTTGTGTGTATATTTTGTGTATTTTACTCACATCCTAAGGGAGTATATCCTCTGAGATATTTTTGCCACATTGTCACTAAAATAAAGTACCTTTATTTTTAGTAACTCTAAGTATTGTGATTCTTATGATATAGTGCTATATGATATAAGTGGTATAATAGGAGCTTTGCATGTCTCTTAGTTCAGCCTAAGCTGCTCTGCTATAGCTACCTCTATCAGACTAAGCTGCTAACTACTAATCTACTAATAAGGGATAACTGGACTTGGCACAAGGTGTAAGTACCATCAGGTACCCACTATATGCCAGGCCAGCCTCCTACACTGCTCCACTATAGTTCCTTTAACCCCTTCTGTGCCCAGGACGTAATGGTTACGTCCTGAGGCACAATGCTGCTGTGCCCAGGACGTAACCATTACGTCCTGTGCACAGAGCCCAGAGGGTGCGCTAGCGCTCCCTCTGAGGGGTTCCCCCCCACCCCCCAAGTCAGGGATGGAAGGGGAAGCCCTTCACCTCCCACCCCCCCAACCTCCCCTGTGACGTATGTATGTGTATTTCCTTCCCTTTGAAGTCTCTCACAGGGTTTCAAAAGCCGGATTGCTTGCAATCCGGCTTTTGAAACCCCACTAGACACCAGGGATTTTTTTTTCTTTTCTGAAACTGTCAAAAGGGAGCGACCCCTTGGGCAAGGGTCGCTCCCAGGGGGGGCATTGTTTTGGGAAGGCCTTTTCTGCCCCCCCTGGGGGCAGATCAGCCTATTATTATGCCGATCTGCCCCCAGGGGGGGCAGAAACCTCTAGGCACCAGGGATTATATATATATTTTTTTCTTTCTGTGATGTTTGCTTTTTTTTTTAGGTGGGGAGCGACCCCTTAGGCAAGGGTCGCTCCCCTAGGGGGCAATATATATTTAGGCCATTTCTGCCCCCCTTGGGGGCAGATTGGCCTATTTTGATGAGGCCAATCTGCCCACAAGGGGGGCAGAAACCATTAGACACCAGGGACTTTTTTTTTTTGCGTGAATTTCACGCAAGGGGAGCGACCCCTTAGGCCATTTCTGCCCCCCTGGGGGGTAGATCAGCCTATTTTGATTAGGCTGATCTGCCCCCAAGGGGGGCAGAAACCACTAGGCACCAGGGATCTTTTTTTTGCGCCGTCAGGCAAGGCAAGGGTCGCTCCCCGGGGTGGGGGTGGGGGGGGCAAATTTATTTTAGGCCATCTCTGCCCCCTTGGGGGCAGATCGGCCTATTGGTATTAGGCTGATCTGCCCCCAGGGGGGGCAGAAGCCTCTAGGCGCCAGGGCAATTTTGTTTTTTTGTTTTTTTAGAGATTGGGAGCGACCCATCAGGCAAGGGTCGCTCCCCTGGGTGGCAAATTGTATTTAGACCATTTCTGCCCCCCTTGGGGGCAGATTGGTCGATTTTAGGTCAATATGCCCCCAAGGGGGCAGAAACCACTAGGTACAGGGGATTTGTTTTTTGGCGCCAATGTCACGCAGGGGGAGCGACCCCATAGGCAAGGGTCGCTCCCGGGCGGGGATGGGGGGGCAAATTTATTTTAGGCCATTTCTGCCCCCCTGGGGGCAGATCGGCCTATTATTAGGCCGATCTGCCACCGGGGGGGGAGGGGGGGCAGAAACCTCTAGGCGCCAGGGCAAATGTTTTTTTTGTGGTTTTTTGTTTTTGTTTGTTTTTTTAGAGATGGGGAGCGACCCTTCAGGCAAGGGTCGCTCCCCTGGGGGGAAAATTGTATTTAGACCATTTCTGCCCCCCTTGGGGGCAGATTGGCCGCTTTTAGGTCAATCTTCCCCCAAGGGGGCAGAAACCACTAGGCACCGGGGATTTGTTTTTAGGCGCCAATGTCACGTAGGGGGACCGACCCCGTAGGCAAGGATCACTCCTGGGCAGGGGGTCAAATTTATTTTAGGGCATTTCTGCCCCCCCCGGGTCCGGCTGAGCTAGAGGCCAAAATCCACAGGTAGGCACTTTGCAAAAAACATGTTGTGTTTTGGGCCATTTCCTTTCGTGGGCGCAAGGCCTACCCACACAAGTGAGGTACCATTTTTATCGAGAGACTTAGGGGAACGCTGGGTGGAAGGAAATTTGTGGCTCCTATCAGATTCCAGAACTTTCTGTCACCGAAATGAGAGGAAAAAGTGTTTTTGGGCCAAATTTTGATGTTTGCAAAGGATTCTGGGTAACAGAACCTGGTCAGAGCCCCGCAAGTCACCCCATCTTGGATTCCGCTAGGTCTCTAGTTTTCAAAAATGCGCTGGTTTGCTAGGTTTCCCCAGGTGCCGGCTGAGCTAGAGGCCAAAATCCACAGGTAGGCACTGTTTTCTATGAAAAAATGTGATGTGTCCATGTTGTGTTTTGGGCCATTTCCTGTCGCGAGCGCTAGGCCTACCCACACAAGTGAGGTATCATTTTTATCGGGAGACTGGGGGGAACGCTGGGTGGAAGGAAATTTGTGGCTCCTCTCAGATTCCTGAACTTTCTGCCACAGAAATGTGAGGAACATGTGTTTTTTTAGCCAAATTTTGAGGTTTGCAAAGGATTCTGGGTAACAGAACCTGGTCCGAGCCACACAAGTCACCCCATCTTGGATTCCCCTAGGTCTCTAGTTTTCAGAAATGCACAGGTGTGGTAGGTTTCCCTAGGTGCCGGCTGAGCTACAGGCCAAAATCTACAGGTAGGCACTTTGCAAAAAACACCTCAGTTTTCTTTCAAAAATTTGGATGTGTCCACGTTGCGCTTTGGGGCATTTCCTGTCGCGGGCGCTAGGCCTAACCACACAAGTGAGGTATCATTTTTATCAGGAGACGTGGGGGAACGCTGGGTGGAAGGAAATTTGTGGCTCCTCTCAGATTCCAGAACTTTCTGCCACAGAAATGTGAGGAACATTTGTTTTTTTAGCCAAATTTTGAGGTTTGCAAAGGATTCTGGGTAACAGAACCTGGTCCGAGCCACACAAGTCACGCCATCTTGGATTCCCCTAGGTCTCTAGTTTTCAGAAATGCACAGGTTTGGTAGGTTTCCCTAGGTGCCGGCTGAGCTACAGGCCAAAATCTACAGGTAAGCACTTTGCAAAAAACACCTCTGTTTTCTTTAAAAAATGTGGATGTGTCCACGTTCCGCTTTGGGGCGTTTCCTGTCGCGGGCGCTAGGCCTAACCACACAAGTGAGGTATCATTTTTATCAGGAGACGTGGGGGAACGCTGGGTGGAAGGAAATTTGTGGCTCCTCTCAGATTCCAGAACTTTCTGCCACAGAAATGTGAGGAACATTTGTTTTTTTAGCCAAATTTTGAGGTTTGCAAAGGATTCTGGGTAACAGAACCTGGTCCGAGCCACACAAGGCACCCCATCTTGGATTCCCCTAGGTCTCTAGTTTTCAGAAATGCACAGGTTTGGTAGGTTTCCCTAGGTGGCGGCTGAGCTACAGGCCAAAATCTACAGGTAGGCACTTTGCAAAAAACACCTCTGTTTTCTTTCAAAAATGTGGATGTGTCCACGTTGCGCTTTGGGGAGTTTCCTGTCGCAGGCGCTAGGCCTACCCACACAAGTGAGGTATCATTTTTATCGGGAGACGTGGGGGAGCGCTGGGTGGAAGGAAATTTGTGGCTCCTCTCAGATTCCAGAACTGTCTGCCACAGAAATGTGAGGAACATGTGTTTTTTTAGCCAAATTTTGAGGTTTGCAAAGGATTCTGGGTAAGAGAACCTGGTCCGAGCCACACAAGTCACCCCATCTTGGATTCCCCTAGGTCTCTAGTTTTCAGAAATGCACAGGTGTGGTAGGTTTCCCTAGGTTCCGGCTGAGCTACAGGCCAAAATCTACAGGTAGGCACTTTGCAAAAAACACCTCAGTTTTCTTTAAAAAATTTGGATGTGTCCACGTTGCGCTTTGGGGTGTTTCCTGTCGCGGGCGCTAGGCCTACCCACACGAGTGAGGTATCATTTTTATCAGGAGACTTGGGGGAACGCAGGGTGGAAGGAAATTTGTGGCTCCTCTCAGATTCCTGAACTTTCTGCCACAGAAATGTGAGGAACATGTGTTTTTTTAGCCAAATTTTGAGGTTTGCAAAGGATTCTGGGTAACAGAACCTGGTCCGAGCCACACAAGTCACCCCATCTTGGATTCCCCTAGGTCTCTAGTTTTCAGAAATGCACAGGTGTGGTAGGTTTCCCTAGGTGCCGGCTGAGCTACAGGCCAAAATCTACAGGTAGGCACTTTGCAAAAAACACCTCAGTTTTCTTTCAAAAATTTGGATGTGTCCACGTTGCGCTTTGGGGCGTTTCCTGTCGCGGGTGCTAGGCCTAACCACACAAGTGAGGTATCATTTTTATCAGGAGACGTGGGGGAACGCTGGGTGGAAGGAAATTTGTGGCTCCTCTCAGATTCCAGAACTTTCTGCCACAGAAATGTGAGGAACATTTGTTTTTTTAGCCAAATTTTGAGGTTTGCAAAGGATTCTGGGTAACAGAACCTGGTCCGAGCCACACTAGTCACGCCATCTTGGATTCCCCTAGGTTTCTAGTTTTCAGAAATGCACAGGTTTGGTAGGTTTCCCTAGGTGCCGGCTGAGCTACAGGCCAAAATCTACAGGTAGGCACTTTGCAAAAAACACCTCTGTTTTCTTTAAAAAATGTGGATGTGTCCACGTTCCGCTTTGGGGCGTTTCCTGACGCGGGCGCTAGGCCTAACCACACAAGTGAGGTATCATTTTTATCAGGAGACGTGGGGGAACGCTGGGTGGAAGGAAATTTGTGGCTCCTCTCAGATTCCAGAACTTTCTGCCACAGAAATGTGAGGAACATTTGTTTTTTTAGCCAAATTTTGAGGTTTGCAAAGGATTCTGGGTAACAGAACCTGGTCCGAGCCACACAAGGCACCCCATCTTGGATTCCCCTAGGTCTCTAGTTTTCAGAAATGCACAGGTTTGGTAGGTTTCCCTAGGTGGCGGCTGAGCTACAGGCCAAAATCTACAGGTAGGCACTTTGCAAAAAACACCTCTGTTTTCTTTCAAAAATTTGGATGTGTCCACGTTGCGCTTTGGGGAGTTTCCTGTCGCAGGCGCTAGGCCTACCCACACAAGTGAGGTATCATTTTTATCGGGAGACGTGGGGGAGCGCTGGGTGGAAGGAAATTTGTGGCTCCTCTCAGATTCCAGAACTTTCTGCCACAGAAATGTGAGGAACATGTGTTTTTTTAGCCAAATTTTGAGGTTTGCAAAGGATTCTGGGTAAGAGAACCTGGTCCGAGCCACACAAGTCACCCCATCTTGGATTCCCCTAGGTCTCTAGTTTTCAGAAATGCACAGGTGTGGTAGGTTTCCCTAGGTTCCGGCTGAGCTACAGGCCAAAATCTACAGGTAGGCACTTTGCAAAAAACACCTCAGTTTTCTTTCAAAAATTTGGATGTGTCCACGTTGCGCTTTGGGGTGTTTCCTGTCGCGGGCGCTAGGCCTACCCACACAAGTGAGGTATCATTTTTATCAGGAGACTTGGGGGAACGCAGGGTGGAAGGAAATTTGTGGCTCCTCTCAGATTCCAGAACTTTCTGCCACAGAAATGTGAGGAACATGTGTTTTTTTAGACAAATTTTGAGGTTTGCAAAGGATTCTGGGTAACAGAACCTGGTCCGAGCCACACAAGTCACGCCATCTTGGATTCCCCTAGGTCTCTAGTTTTCAGAAATGCACGGGTTTGGTAGGTTTCCCTAGGTGCCGGCTGAGCTACAGGCCAAAATCTACAGGTAGGCACTTTGCAAGAAACACCTCTGTATTCTTCCAAAAATTTGGATGTGTCCACGTTGTGCTTTGGGGCATTTCCTGTCGCGGGCGCTAGGCCTACCCACACAAGTGAGATATCATTTTTATCGGGAGACTTGGGGGAATGCTGGGTGGAAGGAAATTTGTGGCTCCTCTCAGATTCCAGAACTTTCTGCCATAGAAATGTGAGGAACTTGTGTTTTTTTAGCCAACTGTTGAGGTTTGCAAAGGATTCTGGGTAACAGAACCTGGTCCGAGCCACACAAGTCACCCCATCTTGGATTCCCCTAGGTCTCTAGTTTTCAGAAATGCACAGGTGTGGTAGGTTTCCCTAGGTGCCGGCTGAGCTAGAGGCCAAAATCTACAGGTAGGCACTTTGCTAAAAACAGCTCTGTTTTCTGTGATGTGTCCACATTGTGTTTTGGTGCATATCCTGTCGCGGGCGCTAGGCCTACCCACACAAATGAGGTATCATTTTTATCAGGAGACTTGGGGGAACATAGAATAGCAAAACAAGTGGTATTGCCCCTTGTCTTTCTCTACATTTTTCCCTTCCAAATGTAAGACAGTGTTTAAAAAAGACGTCTATTTGAGAAATGCCCTGTAATTCACATGCTAGTATGGGCACCCTGGAATTCAGAGGTGTGCAAATAACCACTGCTTCTCAACACCTTATCTTGTGCCCATTTTGGAAATACAAAGGTTTTCTTGATAGCTATTTTTTACTCTTTAAATTTCAGCAAATGAATTATAGAATGAAAACCCACTGCAGGGTGCAGGTCATTTATTGGCTCTGGGTACCTAGAGTTCTTGATGAACCTACAAGCCCTATATATCCCCGCAACCAGAAGAGTCCAGCAGATGTAACGGTATATTGCTTTAGAAAATCTGACATTGCAGGAAAAGTTACAGAGTAAAACGTAGAGAAAAGTTGATGTTTTTTTCACCTCAATTTCAATATTTTTCTTTTTCAGTTGTTATTTTCTGTAGGAAACCCTTGTAGGATCTACACAAATTACCCCTTGCTGAATTCAGAATTTTGTCTACTTTTCAGAAATGTTGCGGTTTCTGGGATCCAGCATTGGTTTCATGCCCATTTCTGTCACTGACTGGAAGGAGGCTGCAAGCACAAAAAATCGTAAAAATGGGGTATGTCCCAGTAAAATGCCAAAATTGTGTTGAAAAATTGGGTTTTCTGATTCAAGTCTGCCTGTTCCTGAAAGCTGGGAAGCTGGTGATTTTAGCACCGCAAACCCTTTGTTGATGCCCTTTTCAGGGAAAAAAACACAAGCCTTCTTCTGCAGCCCATTTATCCCATTTTTTTGAGAAAAACGAACTTTTCACTGTTTTTTGGCTAATTTCTTGGCCTCCTTCTGGGAAACCCACAAAGTCTGGGTACCTCTAGAATCCCTAGGATGTTGGGAAAAAAGGACGCAAATTTGGCGTGGGTAGCTTATGTGAACAAAAAGTTATGAGGGCCTAAGCGCGAACTGCTCCAAATAGCCAAAAAAAGGCTCGGCACAGGAGGGGGAAAAGGCCTGGCAGCGAAGGGGTTAAAGGATTACCCCTAGCATTCTACTAGGGCATTATATTTTGTACTTTCTTCTTGATTGGTAATTTTCTCCAACACCAACAAGGAGGCATTTTATCCTCTTGGTTACAATAAATGAGCCTGAAGGAAAGTACAATGTAATATTCCCTTAGCAAAACCCAAGTTGCTTTGCTCTTCTTGAATTATAATTGCATTATTATATTAGAATGAACAATTTTGTCCAAAAGCCAAAAATGCGGGGAATTTGTATTTACACTCCCTCATTCTTATCTAGACTGACTGCTTTAGTCGAAAAATGGAAGGCCCACCAACAATGTATCCTTTGGTATGATTTGGTATGATTTTTCCTATAAGTTCAGTGCTACTTGCATTTTCTATTCACCTTTTATCTCTTTTTGAACATATAATATGTTACACCTATGGAACTGGATCTATCTCTGTTCTTCACTTTCTCTTCATTTTTCCTTCATTCAACATTGGTCTCGTTCCCCCCCCCCCCCCCTCCAATCGTCTATATACATACAAGTATGCACTCTTCTTTCTCTGGATATCCTCATTTTGACTAATATGTCACTGAGGTGAATTATTTTGGGACTATTCATCTACTTACCTATGTTCTTCTCCTCTTTTCTTCCCACCATGGGTATAAGGAATTTACTCTTAGTTCACTTTTCCTTTTTTGTATCTTTTTGTATCTTTCCTATTGCTCATAATAACTGACCTAATCACTACCTTATTGCAGCCTTGCAAAAGCCCTGGGTTAACCAACCAAGCAAAGGGGGCGAAACATGTGTTGGCTGTTCTTCACCATACTTTTATTTTTGTGTCTTCATCTTTAAGCTTCAAGACTTTTCATGTGGAATGCTACGACATTTAAGTTCTGATACTATTAATAAATGAAACTTAGTCGAAAATAATGTTTGAATGACTTCACGTTTAATTTCAATTTGGTGGAATTCTGACAACATTGATTCTTTGAGTGGGCTATCTATCATTCAGAACTTTATTCTTGTTTTGGGGGAAATTGGTCCATACCCCTAGGATAACCCACCAAAAAAGAACTCTGCATTCACCAGGACAGGAGAATTGGACCGTCAAACTCAGTGCTTTTACACATTGGACTTATTTTAGTATATGGTTTGTATTTCCCCTAGGTTCATTGCAACCTATTGTGACATTCACTGTTTGCCCTGTTTTCGGACTATTTATTTACCTGTTTTTGGTTACTAGTGTGTATATTGTGTAATTTACTCACCTCCTAAGGGAGTATAATCTCTGAGGTATTTGTGGCATTCTGTCAATGAAATAAAGTATCTTTATTTTTGTAACATGGAGTATTGTCTTTCTTGTGTGTGAGTACTGTGTGACTACAGTGGTATTGTAAGACCTTTGCATGTCTCCTCGTTCAGCCTTGGCTGCTCTGCCTACAGCTACCTCTAGATTCTAGACACTGACTGCATTTCACTAATAAGGGATAACTGGACCTGGCATTAGGTGTAAGTACCTTTGGTACCCACTACAAACCAGGCCAGCCTCCTACAGAGGGCTCCCACTGTAACATTTTTTTCTCCAGCTCCTGCAAGAATTCAGCAACATCTGTGTATCCTCCAGGGTCACAAGGAATCTGCATCAGGAAGCAAAAAGTAATCTCCCTTAGAGTGAAGGAGAAGCTCCCCTGCATCCACAGGCACCTCAACGACTGGCTTGATGTTTCCTGCTATTCCACGGACACCGAAAGGCTCTGCAACACAGATGATGGTTCTGTGGCCCTCTCCATGTCCAACATGTCTTCTGACGATCTTGGGAGAAGGTTGGCCTTTGCTGTAGCCACTGGGGCGGAGCCCCTGTGCACCACATCTGTTGCTGATACCAAGGCTTGTTGACTCTTCCTTCAGAAGATTTCCCAGCTCCAAGAATTCCCAGCCTCCAGCGCTCTGAAACTCTGAGAACAGCATCCACCCTGCAACTTCTTTGGTGTGAGACTCCTTCTTTGTTGTGCTGCTGAGGCTTCCCTGCGACTCCCTATGCCTGCTGCCAGTGGGTCCTCGTGGGGGCTGCAGCGATTCCTGCTGGCTCAAGTGCTTGCTGGAGTCTTGCCCTGACTCCTGTCCAAGGGTCGAGTCATTTGGACCTTGCTGGTCCCCAAAATCCTGCCAACTTCTTTGAAGCTTCTTACTTCTTTTGCCATTGATTTTTGGTGGTTTTGCTGACCCTTGACCCCTGTGCAATCCAGCAACGGACGTGGGACAGCTCCTGGGCGACCCCAAGGATCTACCTGCATTATCTGGACTCCGCAGCTGTGCTCCTTCCTTCACTGACCTTCTCTCCAAGAAGGGCGGGCTTTGCCTAACTGCACCACCTGGACATCCCTCAGTGGTCTGGACACTGTCCCCTTCTTTTTCAGGTTCTTCTTGTCCGGAATCCGCCCTTGGGTTCCACTGACCTGGTCCACGGGTTGCGACAGCAGCTGGGCAAATCAGTCTGCTATTGACTCCAGTGAAGATTTCTGATGTCACTTCATCCCTCTGCCCCCGGCTCCCTGGTGTAGGTACTCCACTTTCCTGGGTATCCATGGGTAGGGACACTATCAAACATTTCTTGTGCCAACTGATTTCCTCGATGTCCTCTGGGAATGTTCCTGAATCCTGAAAATTCCAACCGCGATGTCCTGTGTTAGCCTATGGGACACCAGGTTAGATAACCTCTTTGCACTCAGGTGCCTGGGGGATTTCTCTTACTTACCTTGGGTGATTTTGTACTCCCCAGCTCCTGGGATCCTAACACACTTACCTTGGTTGGACACCTCCATTCTTATACCACTTTCTTAGTATATAGCTTTGACCCCCCCAGCTCCCCACCCCGATAGGGTGTCATGTATTTCTGTGCTGTTTCTGTTTGTTGCTAAGTATATTTTCTGTGTGTAGATATGTCTCCTAGTGGAGATATATCAAGGTTAGGATAGTACTAGTGTTATAATAAAGAGTACTTTATTTTTGTGACACTTTGTGTGGTTCTTTCTTGTGTGAAAATTACTTTCTCACTATTATGGTCACCCCTAAAGCAGGACTCGTCCAGGCACATGCGAGTGCACGTCTGCATGAGCAGATATGCCCCTGCTATGTATCTGTCAATTCTGAGACATAGTAAGTGCACAGGGAAGCCAGTTTCAATGAATTTTCTGGACACTGGTCATTAGGAGTTCCCCAGCTACATGATGGTTTCTCTGAATCATAGGATGTTTGGTATCAAACATCTCAGAATAATAAACCCTCACTGACCACAGTGATAGATTTATATATTTTTTAAATGCACCCAATGGGCACCTTAGAGGTGCCCTCTGAAAACCTACACAAAACCAGTGCACCCTCCCTAGACCGAGTTAAATGCCTCCTGAGGTGAGAGCCAGCGCTCTTGGGGACCCAGAACAAAGGCCTGCTCTGGGCAGAGGTAATAACACCTTCTCCAAAGCAGGATGGACATTCCAGGGCGGGGAGATTCAAAGGCCTTGCTGCCTTTGAAATGCAACCCAGGTTTCTCCAAATGGCAGACGACCAACCACCGCTTGTCCTAATCCCACTTTTGGAATCGGCACAGGTAGGAAAAATAGGCAGATTTGGAGGTGTAGGAGGCTGGCCTGGCTTATAGTGGGTACCTTGTGGTACCTACACCTTGTGCCAGGTCCAATTATCCCTTATTAGTAGATTAGAAATGTTCTGGCAGCTTAGGCTGATAGAAGGTAGCTATGGCAAAGCAGCTTAGGCTGAACTAGGAGACATGCAAAGCTCCTACTAGACCACTTATAGCACTATATCATAAGAAACACAATACTCAGAGTTACTAAAAATAAAGGTACTTTATTTTAGTGACAATATGCCAAAAGTATCTCAGAGGATATACTCTCTTAGGAGGTAAGTAAAAACACAAAATATACACACAAACCAAAATCAGGTAAGTAAACAGTTAGAAAAGTAGTGCAAACACTGTAGAAGACAATAGAATGCAATAGGAGACAATAGGCCTAGGGGCAACACAAACCATATTCTCCAAAAGTGGAATGCGAACCACGAATGGACCCCAGGCCTAGTGTAGTGTGTAGAGGGTCACTGGGTGTGTAAGAAAACACTAAGGGTGTCCAAGATACCCCACCCCAAGGCCCCGAAACTAGGAATAAAGTTACCCTACTACCCCAGAAAGACAGTAAAGTCGAGATAGGGGATTCTGCAACGACAACAACTGACTGCAAAGCACTGAAGACTGATTCCTGGACCTGAGGACCTGCAAAGGAAGGGGACGAAGTCCAAGAGTCATGCAAGTGTCCGGGGGCGGGGGGCAGGAGCCCACTAAACCCCAGATGAAAGTGCAGAAGGGCTGCCTCCGGGTGGAAGAAGCTGAAAATTCTGCAACAACAGAAGGTGCCAGGAACTTCTCCTTTGGTCAGAAGATGTCCCACAGCGTGCTGGAGGATGCAGAGTTGTTTCCACGCAGAAAGACCGCAAACAAGCCTTGCTAGCTGCATAGGGAGCTCAGACAAACCCTTCCACAGGACTGCCACTGCAGCCTGAGTGAAATAACACACACGTTATTTCACAGCCATTTTTCACTGCACTTAAGTAACATATAAGTCACCTATATATCTAACCTTCGTTTGCTGAAGGTTAGGTGCAAAGTTACTATGTGTGAGGGCACCCTGGCACTAGCAAAGGTGCCCCCACATAGTTCAGGGCAATTTCTCCGGACTTTGTGAGTGCGGGGACACCATTACATGTGTGCACTTCATATAGGTCAATACCTATATGTAGCTTCACAATGGTAACTCCGAATATGGCCATGTATCATGTCTAAGATTTTGGAATTGTCCCCCCATGCCAAATCTGGTATTGGGGTACCAATCCCATGCACCCCCAGGGCTCCACTATGGACCCCAAGTACTGCCAAACCAGCTCTCTGGGGTTTTCTCTGCAGCTACCGCTGCTGCCACCCACAAACAGGGTTCTGCCCTCCTGGGATCTGGGCAGCCCAGTCCCAGGAAGGCAGAACAAAGGATTTCCTCTGAGAGAGGGTGTTACACCCTCTCCCTTTGGAAATAGGTGTTAAAATCTGGGGAGGGGTAGCCTCTCCCAGCCTCTGGAAATGCTTTGAAGGGCACAGATGGTGCCCTCCTTGCATAAGCCAGTCTACACCGGTTTAGGAAACCCCCAGTCCCTGCTCTGGCGCGAAACTGAACAAAGGAAAGGGGAGTGATCTCTCCCCTATCCATCACCACCCCAGGGGTGGTGCCCAGAGCTCCTCCAATGTGTCCCAGACTTCTGCCATCTTGATCCAGAGGTGTGAAGGCACTCTGGAGGCCTCTGAGTAGCCAGTGCCAGGTGATGTCAGAGACCCCTCCTGATAGGTGCTTACACCACTAGGTAGCCAATCCTCCTCTGAGAGCTATTTAGGGTCTCTTCTGTGGGCTATTCCTCAGATAACGACTTGCAAGAATTCACCAGAGTTCCTCTGCACCTCTCTCTTCGACTACTGCCAAGGATCGACAGCTGACTGCTTCAGGACGCCTGCAAAACTGCAACAAAGTAGCAAGTCGACTACCAGCGACATTGTAGCGCCTAATCCTGCCAGCTTTCTCGACTGTTTCCTGGTGGTGTATGCTTTGGGGGCTGCCTGCCTTCATCCTGCACTGGAAGCCACAAAGAAATCTCTATTGGGTTGACGGAATCTCCCCCCTGCTCCAGCAGGCACCAAACTTCAGCGTCACCGGTACTCTGGGACCCCTCTCATCCTGACGAGTGTGGCCCCTGGAACACAGGTGGTGGACCCAAGTGACCCAGACTGTCCAGTGGTCCAACTGTCCAAATTTGGAGGAGGTAAGTCCTTGCCTCCCCTCTCCAGACAGTAATCCTGTGAACTGCAGCTGCTAGGGCTTCTGTGCACATTTCCAAGGAATCCTTTGTGCACAGCTAAGCCCAGGTCCCCAGCACTCTGTCCTGCATTGGTCAACTCCCTGACTAGCCCTCCGGCTTCGTGGGACCCTCTTTTGTAGTGTTGGGACGATCGCCATGTTCAGGCTTCTTGAACCTGTGTTCAAGGACTTCTGTGGGTGCTACCTTCTTGTGTGTGGGCTCTACGTTGCTAAGGGCCCCCTCTGTCTCCTCTCCCAAGTGGCAACATCCTGGTCCTTCCTGGGCCCAGGCAGCACCCTTTTTCTTCAACCGTGACTCTTGCAGCTAGCAAGGCTTGTTTGCCGTCATTTGCCAAAGAAATAACTCTTCATCCTCCAGCACTCCGTGGGACATCTTCTGCACAAAGGAGAAGTTCCTAGCACCTTTCGTTGGTGCAGAATCTTCAGCTTCTTCCATCCGGAGGCAACCATTTTGCACCTTCATCTGGGATTTAGTGGTCTCCTTGCCCCCCCCCCCGGACACTTTCACGACTCTTGGACTTGGTCCCCTTCTTTTGCAGGTCCTCACGTCCAGTAATCTGTCTTCAGTGCTCTGCAGTCTGTTGTGGTCTTTGCAAAATCCTCTATCATGAGTTTAGTGTGTTTCTGGGGAAATAGTAGTACTTTACTCCTACTTTCTAGGGTCTTGGGGTGGGTTATCTTGGACACCCTTAGGGGCATATTTATACTCCGTCTGCACCGAATGTGCGTAATTTTTTTTGCTGCACATTCGGCACAAAACTTGCCCATTATTTAAACTTTGACGCCCGAGCCCAAGGACGTCAAAATCCGGGCGTGTGCGTAATTTTTTGGATGCGGGAACCGCCTTGCGTTAATCATATGCAAGGTAAGCATTCCGTCCCAAAAATAACTTAAACGCCCGTGCGTCGTATTTATGCTTCTGGGCAAAAATGCTGCACGGCCGGGAGGCGGAGACGGAAAATGACGCACAGCCCGATTTGCGTAAAAAATTAACACCTGGGTCAGGGCAGTCGTTAAAATGGGGCAAACGCACCTGTATTTAATCAGAACACGCAGAAGTAACAGCAGAGCAGCCAAAGGGAGACATGGAGGTGCTACTCATCCAGCATGCACACAGACGCAGAGCCCAGCAACAACAGCAGCTACCACAACACCAGCAGGGACCCCAAAGGCAGCGCAGAAGGCAGGAGAGAATATTCCGCACCAGAACAACCCTTCATGGCCTCAGGGACATTACATCATCCAGAGGTACAGAATGAACTGGCAGGCCATTTAGCAGCTGCTGCGCAACATAGAGCCACAGTTGGCACCCACCTTGCTGACACCCCACACCATCCCAACAGTAACCAAGCTGCTAGCTGTACTTCACATGTTGGCAAGTGGCTCCTTTCAAAGGACTGGTGCCCTGGTTGCCGGAATATCACAGCCATCATTTTCTGCCTTCTTGCCCAAAGTACTGGATGCCATCATTGGGCTCACACCCCGCCACATCTGCTTCCCAAACACACTGCAGAAGCAGCAGGAGACAAAACAGGGGTTTTACCTCATTAGTGGCTTCTCACACGTCCTTGGTGCCATCGACTGCACACATGTATGCCTTGTGCCACCTGCTGCAACTGAACACCTGTACCGCAACAGGAAGCACACACATTCCATCAATGTGCAGGCCATTATCGATCACCAAGGATTGTTCACCAACATCGTGGCAAAGTATCCTGGGAGTGTCCATGACTCATTCATCTTCTGTCACCCTTCCATCAATCAACACTTCCAGGATGGACGATATGGCAATGGACTACTTGTTGGTAAGTACATAAACCTACTTATATACACACTGCACAGCAACCCTCTAGGACACACAACACATACACCACGACAGCAACATGTGGACAGGAACACACAGAGGTCGTGACATCGCTAGGCATGTTTGATAGGTCTGCAGTGAACCTGTCACACATCTGAAATTAGTGTAAAGTCTAATGTTAAGAAGTCAATGATCACAACGTTTGAAGACGTTTGGCCAATTGTCACCTTGCAAAATGTAAGCGTCTCACTGATGTTTAAATTAATCCATTGCATAAGTCTAAAGGTATGGGATGTCCAGGGTACGTAGATGCTAACGTGTTACCACTACTGTCAAAATGAATCTGTGTATGGAACTATCATCTCACTCCCAGTGAAGACACAGGGACACCTGTATCACAAGTTACAATGTTAGGGAGTGCACACTGTACTGCAAATACCCAAACATACTGCTGAGAACCAGTCAGCAGGCAAAAACACGCTCAGCCAAGGAAACAACCAAATGCAGATGGTACATCTTACAAGCCTAGGAAGGAACACAATAACACAATAGAGTCACAGACAACTACTGCCATGCAAAGTGATATCAGTGGGGCAGGCTACATCAAATTGATCCCATTCATTTTCTTTTTCAGCTGATCAGGGGTATGGGATCCAGCCATGGATTATGACACCATTTGGCAACCCAATCACTGCAGCGGAGCGTGACTACAATGACACACATAGGAGGACACGCAGCATAGTGGAGAGGACCTTCGGCATCCTCATGTCGAGATTCAGGTGCCTCGACATCACTGGTGGCAGCCTCCTATATTCCCCAGAAATGGCCTGTAAGATCATTCTAACATGTGCCATCCTGCACAACATTTGCATACGAAGGAACATTCCCCTCTTAGAACCAGAGCCACACATGCCGGAAGAGGAGGATGCTGGCCTGCAACATGAGGAGGAGCAACAAAACACAGCTGCTGGATTGTGTAGGCGCCAACATATTGTGAACAATTTCTTTTCAAACAAGTCACCATCACCATTGTATTAACTAATGTAAATAAACACCGATTGTAGGAGGCTGGCCTGGCTTGTAGTGGGTACCAAAGGTACTTACACCTTGTGCCAGGTCCAGTTATCCCTTATTAGTGTAGAAGAGGTGTTTCTAGCAGCTTAGGCTGATAGAAGGTAGCTATGGCAAAGCAGCTTAGGCTGAACTAGGAGACATGCAAAGCTCCTACTATACCATTTATATGCACAATATCATAAGAAAACACAATACACAGAGTTACAAAAAATAAAGGTACTTTATTTTTATGACAATATGTCACAAGTGTCTCAGTAAGTACCCTCAGTAAGAAGGTAAGTAATATACACAAGTTATATGTACACAAACCCAAATCAGGTAAGTAAGACAAGAAAAGTAATGCAAACAGTGTAGAATTACAATAGGTTGCAATAGGCAAGCATAGGTTTAGGGGCAACACAAACCATATACTCCAAAAGTGGAATGCGAACCACGAATGGACCCCAGACCTATGTGAGCTTGTAGAGGGTCACTGGGACTGTAAGAAAACATTGAGGGTTAGAAAAATACCCCACCCCAAGACCCTGAAAAGTAAGAGTAAAGTGCACCTACTACCCCCAGAGAGCACAATAGTCGTGATAGGGGGATTCTGCAGGAAGAACAAACACCAGCAGTGCACTGCCAATGGATTTCCGGAACCTGAGGACCTGCAAGGCAAGGGGACCAAGTCCAATAGTCGCGACATTGTCCAGGGGGGGCAGGAGCCCAGGAAACCCCGGATGAAGGTGCAAGGAAGCTGCCTCCAGTTGGAAGAAGCTTGGAGTTCTGCAAGAAAGAAGAGGACTAGGGACTCCTCCTTTGGAAGACGGATGTCCCACGTCGCGATGAAGCTTGCAGAGGTGTTCCCACGCAGAAATACCGCAAACAAGCCTTGCTAGCTGCAAGGGCCGCTGTAGAGGTTTTTGGGTGCTGCTGAGGACCAGGAAGGACCAGGATGTCGCTTTTGGAGAAGGAGACAGAGGGGGCGCTCAGTAACTCAGAGAGCCCTCACAGAAGCAGGCAGCACCCGCAGAAGTACCCCAACAGGCACTTAGAAGAAGAGTGAACCGGAGTCCATGCAAATTTACAAAAGGGAGTCCCACAACGTCGGAGGACAACTCAGAGGGTTGTGCACTGCAGGATGGAGTGCTGGGGACCCAGGCTAGGCTGTGCATGAAGGAAATCCTGGAAGAGTGCACAGGAGCTGGAGCAGCTGCAAATCACGCAGTACACAGCTTTGCAGTCTGGCGTGGGAGGCAAGGACTTACCTCCACCAAACTTGGACTGAAGAGTCACTGGACTGTGGGAGTCACTTGGACAGAGTTGCTGTGTTCCAGGGACCATGCTCATCAGGATGAGAGGGGACCCAGAGGACCGGTGATGCAGTCTTTTGGTGCCTGCGTTAGCAGGGGGAAGATTCCGTCGACCCACAGGAGATTTCTTCGGAGCTTCTGGTGCAGGGTGAAGGCAGGCTACCCCCAGAGCATGCATCACCTGGAAACAGTCGAGAAAGCCGGAAGGATTAGGCGCCACAATGTTGCTGGTAGTCGTCTTGCTACTTTGCTGCGGTTTTGCAGGCGTCCTGGAGCAGTCAGCGGTCGTTCCTTGGTAGAAGGTGAAGAGGGAGATGCAGAGGAACTCTGGTGAGCTCTTGCATTCGTTATCTGAAGAATTCCCCAAAGCAGAGACCCAAAGGTCTACCCACACAAGTGAGGTATCATTTTTATCAGGAGACTTGGGGGAACGCTGGGTGGAAGGACATTTGTGGCTCCTCTCAGATTCCAGAACTTTCTGTCACCGAAATGTGAGGAAAATGTGTATTTTTACCCAAATTTTGAAGTTTGCAAAGGATTCTGGGTAACAGAACCTGGTTAGAGCCCCACAACTCACCCCATCTTGGATTCCCCTAGGCCTCTGGTTTTAAAAAATGCACAGGTTTGGTAGGTTTCCCTAGGTGCCGGCTGAGCTAGAGGCCAAAATCTACAGGTAGGCACTTTACAGAAGAACACCTCTGTTTTCTGTCAAAAAATGGGATGTGTCCACGTTGTGTTTTGGGGCATTTCCTGTTGCAGGCGCTAGGCCTACCCACACAAGTGAGGTATCATTTTTATGAGGAGACTTGGGGGAACGCTGGGTGGAAGGAGATTTGTGGCTCCTCTCAGATTCCAGAACTTTCTGTCACCGAAATGTGAGGAAAATGTGTATTTTTAGCCAAATGTTGAAGTTTGCAAAGGATTCTGGGTAACAGAACCTGGTTAGAGCCCCACAACTCACCCCATCTTGGATTCCCCTAGGTCTCTAGTTTTCAAAAATGCACAGGTTTGGTAGGTTTCCCTAGGTGCTGGCTGAGCTAGAGGCCAAAATCTACAGGTAGGCACTTTGCAAAAAACACCTCTGTTTTCTGTCAAAAAATGGGATGTGTCCACGTTGTGTTTTGGGGCATTTCCTGTCGCAGGCGCAAGGACTACCCTCACAAGTGAGGTATCATTTTTATCGGGAGACTTGGGGGAATGCTGGGTGGACGAAAATGTGTGGCTCCTCTCAGATTCCAGAACTTTCTTTCACTGAAATGTGAGGAAAACCTGTTTTTTTTAGCCACATTTTGAGGTTTGCAAAGGATTCTGGGTAACAGAACCTGGTCAGAGCCCCACAAGTCACCCCATCTTGGATTCCCTTAGGTCTCTAGTTTTAAAAAATGCACAGGTTTGGTAGGTTTCCCTAGGTGCCGGCTGAGCGAGACGCCAAAATCTACATGTAGGCACTTTACAAAAAACACCTCTGTTTTCTGTCAAAAAATGGGATGTGTCCGCGTTGTGTTTTGGGGCATGTCTTGTCGCGGGCGCTAGGCCTACCCACACAAGTGAGGCATCATTTTTATCGGGAGACTTGGGGGAACACTGGGTGGAAGGAAATTTGTTGCTCCTCTTAGATTCCAGAACTTTCTGTCTCCGAAATGTGAGGAAAATGTGTTTTTTTAGCCAAATTTTGAGGTTTGCAAAGGATTCTGGGTAACAGAACCTGGTCAGAGCCCCACAAGTCACCCATCTTGGATTCCCCTACATTTCTAGTTAAAAAAAATGCACAGGTTTGGGAGGTTTCCCTAGGTGCCGGCTGAGCTAGAGGCCAAAATCTACAGTTAGTCACTTTGCAAAAAACACCTGTTTTCTCTCAAAAAATGGGATGTGTCCACGTTGTGTTTTGGGGCATCTCCTGTCGCGGGCGCTAGGCCTGCCCACAAAAGTGAGGTATCCTTTTTATCGGGAGACTTGGGGGAACGCTGGGTGGAAGGAAATTTGTGGCTCCTCTCAGATTCCAGAACTTTCTGTCACTGAAATATGAGGAAAACCTGTTTTTTTAGCCACATTTTCAGGTTTGCAAAGGATTCTGGGTAACAGAACCTGGTCAGAGCCCCACAAGTCACCCCAGTTTGGATTCCCCTAGGTCTCTAGTTTTCAAAAATGCACAGGTTTGGTAGGTTTCCCTAGGTGCCGGCTGAGCTAGAGGCCAAAATCTACATGTAGGCACTTGGCAAAAAACACCTCTGTTTTCTGTCAAAAAATGGGATGTGTCCGCGTTGTGTTTTGGAGCATCTCCTGGCGCGGGCGCTAGGCCTACCCACACAAGTGAGGTATCATTTTGATCGGGAGACTTGGGGGAATGCTGGGTGAAGGAAATTTGTGGATCCTCTCAGATTCCAGAACTTTCTGTCACCGAAATGTGAGGAAAACCTGTTTTTTTTGCCAAATTTTGAGGTTTGCAAAGGATTCTGGGTAACAGAACCTGGTCAGAGCCCCACAAGTCACCCCATCTTGGATTTCCCTAGGTCTCTAGTTTTTAAAAAAATGCACAGGTTTGGTAGGGTTCCCTAGGTGCCGGCTGAGCTAGAGGCCAAAATCTACAGGTAGGCACTTTGCAAAAAACACCTCTGTTTTCTCTCAAAAAATGGGATGTGTCCACGTTGTGTTTTGGGGCATTTCCTGTCGCGGGCGCTAGGCCTACCCACACAAGTGAGGCATCATTTTTATCAGGAGACGTGGGGGAACGCTGGGTGAAAGGAAATTTGTGGCTCCTCTCAGATTCCAGAACTTTCTTTCACTGAAATGTGAGGAAAACCTGTTTTTTTAGCCAAATTTTGAGGTTTGCAAAGGATTCTGGGTAACAGAACCTGGTCAGAGCCCCACAAGTCACCCCATCTTGGATTCCCCTTGGTCTCTAGTTTTCAAAAATGCACAGGTTTGGTAGGTTTCCCTAGGAGCCGGCTGAGCGAGACGCCAAAATCTACATGTAGGCACTTTGTAAAAAACACCTCTGTTTTCTGTCAAAAAATTTGATGTGTCCACGTTGTGTTTTGGGGCATGTCCTGTCGCGGGCGCTAGGCCTACCCACACAAGTGAGGCATCATTTTTATCGGGAGACTTGGGGGAACACTGGGTGGAAGGAAATTTGTGGCTCCTCTCAGATTCCAGAACTTTCTGTCACCGAAATGTGAGGAAAATGTGTTTTTTTAGCCAAATTTTGAGGTTTGCAAAGGATTCTGGGTAACAGAACCTGGTCAGAGCCCCACAAGTCACCCATCTTGGATTCCCCTACATTTCTAGTTTTCAAAAATGCACAGGTTTGGTAGGTTTCCCTAGGTGCCGGCTGAGCTAGAGGCCAAAATCTACAGTTAATCACTTTGCAAAAAACACCTGTTTTCTCTCAAAAAATGGGATGTGTCCACGTTGTGTTTTGGGGAATTTCCTGTCGCGGGCGCTAGGCCTACCCACAAAAGTGAGGTATCATTTTTATCGGGAGACTTAGGGGAACGCTGGGTGGAAGGAAATTTGTGGCTCCTCTCAGATTCCAGAACTTTCTGTCTCCGAAATGTGAGGAAAACGTGTTTTTTTAGCCAAATTTTGAGGTTTGCAAAGGATTCTGGGTAACAGAACCTGGTCAGAGCCCCACAAGTCTCCCCATCTTGGATTTCCCTAGGTCTCTAGTTTTCAAAAAATGCACAGGTTTGGTAGGTTTCTCTAGGTGCCGGCTGAGCTAGATGTCAAAATCTACAGATAGGCACTTTGCATAAAACACCTCTGTTTTCTGTCAACAAATGGGATGTGTCCACCTTGTGTTTTGGGGCATCTCCTGTCGCGGGCGCTAGGCCTACCCACACAAGTGAGGTATCATTTTTATCGGGAGACTTGGGGGAACGCTGGGTGAAGGAAATTTGTGGCTCCTCTCAGATTCCAGAACTTTCTGTCACCGAAATGTGAGGAAAACCTGTTTTTTTAGCCAAATTTTGAGGTTTGCAAAGGATTCTGGGTAACAGAACCTGGTCAGAGCCCCACAAGTCACCCCATTTTGGATTTCCCTAGGTCTCTAGTTTTTAAAAAAATGCACAGGTTTGGTAGGTTTCCCTAGGTGCCGGCTGAGCTAGAGGCCAAAATCTACAGGTAGGCACTTTGCAAAAAAACACCTCTGTTTTCTGTCCAAAAATGGGATGTGTCCGCATTGTGTTTTGGGGCATTTCCTGTCGCGGGCGCTAGGCCTACCCACACAAGTGAGGCATCATTTTTATCAGGAGACTTGGGGGAACGCTGGGTGAAAGGAAATGTGTGGCTCCTCTCAGATTCCAGAACTTTCTTTCACTGAAATGTGAGGAAAACCTGTTTTTTTAGCCAAATTTTGAGGTTTGCAAAGGATTCTGGGTAACAGAACCTGGTCAGAGCCCCACAAGTCACCCCATCTTGGATTCCCTTAGGTCTCTAGTTTTAAAAAATGCACAGGTTTGGTAGGTTTCCCTAGGTGCCGGCTGAGCGAGACGCCAAAATCTACATGTAGGCACTTTACAAAAAACACCTCTGTTTTCTGTCAAAAAATGGGATGTGTCCGCGTTGTGTTTTGGGGCATGTCTTGTCGCGGGCGCTAGGCCTACCCACACAAGTGAGGCATCATTTTTATCGGGAGACTTGGGGGAACACTGGGTGGAAGGAAATTTGTTGCTCCTCTTAGATTCCAGAACTTTCTGTCTCCGAAATGTGAGGAAAATGTGTTTTTTTTAGCCAAATTATGAGGTTTGCAAAGGATTCTGGGTAACAGAACCTGGTCAGAGCCCCACAAGTCACCCATCTTGGATTCCCCTACATTTCTAGTTTAAAAAAATGCACAGGTTTGGGAGGTTTCCCTAGGTGCCGGCTGAGCTAGAGGCCAAAATCTACAGTTAGTCACTTTGCAAAAAACACCTGTTTTCTCTCAAAAAATGGGATGTGTCCACGTTGTTTTTTGGGGCATCTCCTGTCGCGGGCGCTAGGCCTGCCCACAAAAGTGAGGTATCCTTTTTATCGGGAGACTTGGGGGAACGCTGGGTGGAAGGAAATTTGTGGCTCCTCTCAGATTCCAGAACTTTCTGTCACTGAAATATGAGGAAAACCTGTTTTTTTAGCCACATTTTGAGGTTTGCAAAGGATTCTGGGTAACAGAACCTGGTCAGAGCCCCACAAGTCACCCCATTTTGGATTCCCCTAGGTCTCTAGTTTTCAAAAATGCACAGGTTTGGTAGGTTTCCCTAGGTGCCGGCTGAGCTAGAGGCCAAAATCTACATGTAGGCACTTGGCAAAAAACACCTCTGTTTTCTGTCACAAAATGGGATGTGTCCGCGTTGTGTTTTGGAGCATCTCCTGGCGCGGGCGCTAGGCCTACCCACACAAGTGAGGTATCATTTTTATCGGGAGACTTGGGGGAATGCTGGGTGAAGGAAATGTGTGGCTCCTCTCAGATTCCAGAACTTTCTGTCACCGAAATGTGAGGAAAACCTGTTTTTTTAGCCAAATTTTGAGGTTTGCAAAGGATTCTGGGTAACAGAACCTGGTCAGAGCCCCACAAGTCACCCCATCTTGGATTTCCCTAGGTCTCTAGTTTTTAAAAAAATGCACAGGTTTGGTAGGGTTCCCTAGGTGCCGGCTGAGCTAGAGGCCAAAATCTACAGGTAGGCACTTTGCAAAAAACACCTCTGTTTTCTCTCAAAAAATGGGATGTGTCCACGTTGTGTTTTGGGGCATTTCCTGTCGCGGGCGCTAGGCCCTACCCACACAAGTGAGGCATCATTTTTATCAGGAGACGTGGGGGAACGCTGGGTGAAAGGAAATTTGTGGCTCCTCTCAGATTCCAGAACTTTCTTTCACTGAAATGTGAGGAAAACCTGTTTTTTTGCCAAATTTTGAGGTTTGCAAAGGATTCTGGGTAACAGAACCTGGTCAGAGCCCCACAAGTCACCCCATCTTGGATTCCCCTTGGTCTCTAGTTTTAAAAAATGCACAGGTTTGGTAGGTTTCCCTTGGTGCCGGCTGAGCGAGACGCCAAAATCTACATGTAGGCACTTTGCAAAAAACACCTCTGTTTTCTGTCAAAAAATTTGATGTGTCCACGTTGTGTTTTGGGGTATGTCCTGTCGCGGGCGCTAGGCCTACCCACACAAGTGAGGCATCATTTTTATCGGGAGACTTGGGGGAACACTGGGTGGAAGGAAATTTGTGGCTCCTCTCAGATTCCAGAACTTTCTGTCACCGAAATGTGAGGAAAATGTGTTTTTTTAGCCAAATTATGAGGTTTGCAAAGGATTCTGGGTAACAGAACCTGGTCAGAGCCCCACAAGTCACCCATCTTGGATTCCCCTACATTTCTAGTTTTCAAAAATGCACAGGTTTGGTAGGTTTCCCTAGGTGCCGGCTGAGCTAGAGGCCAAAATCTACAGTTAATCACTTTGCAAAAAACACCTATTTTCTCTCAAAAAATGGGATGTGTCCACGTTGTGTTTTGGGGAATTTCCTGTCGCGGGCGCTAGGCCTACCCACAAAAGTGAGGTATCATTTTTATCGGGAGACGTGGGGGAACGCTGAGTGGAAGGAAAATTGTGGCTTCTGTCAGATTCCAGAACTTTCTGTCACCGAAATGTGAGGAAAATGTGTTTTTTTTAGCCAAATGGTGAGGTTAGCAAAGGATTCTGGGTAACAGAACCTGGTCAGAGCCCCACAAATCACCCCATCTTGGATTCCCCTAGGCCTCTGGTTTTAAAAAATGCACAGGTTTGGTAGGTTTCCCTAGGTGCCGGCTGAGCTAGAGGCCAAAATCTACAGGTAGGCACTTTACAGAAAAACACCTCTGTTTTCTGTCAAAAAATGGGATGTGTCCACGTTGTGTTTTGGGGCATTTCCTGTCGCGGGCGCTAGGCCTACCCACACAAGTGAGGTATCATTTTTATAGGGAGACTTGGGGGAATGTCTGGTGGAAGGAAATGTGTGGCTCCTCTCAGATTCCAGAACTTTCTGTCACCAATATGTGAGGAAAACCAGTCTTTTTAGCCAAATTGTGAGGATTGCAAAGGATACTGGGTACAGAACCTGGTCAGAGCCTCCCAAGTCACCCCATCTTGAATTCCCCTAGGTCTCTAGTTTTAAAAAATGCACAGGTTTGGTAGGTTTCCCTAGGTGCCGGCTGAGCTAGAGGCCAAAATCCACAGGTAGGCACTTTGCAATAAACACCTCTGTTTTCTGTCAAAAAATGGGATGTGTCCACGTTGTGTTTTGGGGCATTTCCTGTCACGGGCGCTAGGCCTGCCCACACAAGTGAGGTATCATTTTTATCGGGAGACCTGGGGGAACGCTGGGTGGAAGGAAATTTGTGGCTTTTGTCAGATTGCAGAACTTTCTGTCACCGAAATTTGAGAAAAACATGTTTTTTTTGCCAAATGCTGAGGTTTGCAAAGGATTCTGGGTAACAGAACCTGGTCAAAGCCCCACTAGTCACCTCATCTTGGATTCCCCTAGGTCTCTAGTTTTCCAAAATTCACAGGTTTGGTAGGTTTCCCTAGGTGCCGGCTGTGCTAGAGGCTAAAATCTACAGGTAGGCACTTTGCAAAAAACACCTCTGTTTTCTGTCAAAAAATGGGATGTGTCTGCGTTGTATTTTGGGGCATATCTTGTCGCGGCCGCTAGGCCTACCCACACAAGTGAGGTATCATTTCTATCGGGAGACTTGGGGGAAAACTGGGTGGAAGGAAATTGGTGGCTCCTCTCAGAATCCAGAACTTTCTGTCACTGAAATGTGAGGAAAATTTGTTTTTTTAGCCAAATTTTGAGGTTTGCAAAGGATTCTGGGTAACAGAACCTGGTCAGAGCCCCACAAGTCACCCATCTTGGATTCCCCTAGATTTCTAGTTTTCAAAAATGCACAGGTTTGGTAGGTTTCCCTAGGTGCCGGCTGAGCTAGAGGCCAACATCTATAGTTAGTCACTTTGCAAAAAACACCTGTTTTCTCTCAAAAAATGGGATGTGTCCACGTTGTGTTTTGGGGAATTTCCTGTCGCAGGCGCTAGGCCTACCCACAAAAGTGAGGTATCATTTTTATCGGGAGACTTGGGGGAACGCTGGGTGGAAGGAAATTTGTGGCTCCTCTCAGATTCCAGAACTTTCTGTCTCCGAAATGTGAGGAAAACGTGTTTTTTTAGCCAAATTTTGAGGTTTGCAAAGGATTCTGGGTAACAGAACCTGGTCAGAGCCCCACAAGTCTCCCCATCTTGGATTTCCCTAGGTCTCCAGTTTTAAAAAAATGCACAGGTTTGGTAGGTTTCCCTAGGTGCCGGCTGAGCTAGAGGTCAAAATCTACAGATAGGCCCTTTGCATAAAACACCTCTGTTTTCTGCCAAAAAATGGGATGTGTCTGCGTTGTGTTTTGGGGTATGTTCTGTCGCGGGCGCTAGGCCTACCCACACAAGTGAGGTATCATTTTTATCGGGAGACTTGGGGGAACGCTGGGTGGAAGGAAATTTGTGGCTTCTCTCAGATTCTAGAACTTTCTGTCACTGAAATGTGAGAAAAACCAGATTTTAGCCAAATTTTGAGGTTTGCAAAGGATTCTGGGTAACAGAACCTGGTCAGAGCCCCACCAGTCTCCCCATCTTGGATTCCCCTAGGTCTCTAGTTTTCAAGAATGCACAGTTTTGGTAGGTTTCCCTAGGTGCCGGCTGAGTTAGAGGCCAAAATCTACAGGTAGGCACTTTGCAAAAAACACCTCTGTTTTCTGTCAAAAAATGGGATGTGTCCACGTTGTGTTTTGGGGCATTTCCTGTCGCGGGCGCTAGGCCTACCCACACAAGTGAGGTATCATTTTTATCGGGAGACTTGGGGGAACGCTGGGTGGAAGGAAATTTGTGGCTTCTCTCAGATTCCAGAACTTTCTGTCACTGAAATGTGAGGAAAACCAGATTTTTAGCCAAATTTTGAGGTTTGCAAAGGATTCTGGGTAACAGAACCTGGTCAGAGCCCCACAAGTCACCCCATCTTGGATTTCCCTAGGTCTCTAGTTTTTTAAAAAATGCACAGGTTTGGTAGGTTTCCCTAGGTGCCGGCTGAGCTAGAGGCCAAAATCTACAGGTAGGCACTTTGCAAAAAACACCTCTGTTTTCTGTCAAAAAATGGGATGTGTCCGCGTTGTGTTTTGGGGCATTTCCTGTCGCGGGCGCTAGGCCTACCCACACAAGTGAGGCATCATTTTTATCAGGAGACGTGGGGGAACGCTGGGTGAAAGGAAATTTGTGGCTCCTCTCAGATTCCAGAACTTTCTTTCACTGAAATGTGAGGAAAACCTGTTTTTTTAGCCAAATTTTGAGGTTTGGAAAGGATTCTGGGTAACAGAACCTGGTCAGAGCCCCACAAGTCACCCCATCTTGGATTCCCCTTGGTCTCTAGTTTTCAAAAATGCACAGGTTTGGTAGGTTTCCCTAGGTGCCGGCTGAGCGAGACGCCAAAATCTACATGTAGGCACTTTGCAAAAAACACCTCTGTTTTCTGTCAAAAAATGGGATGTGTCCACGTTGTGTTTTGGGGCATGTCCTGTCGCGGGCGCTAGGCCTACCCACACAAGTGAGGCATCATTTTTATCGGGAGACTTGGGGGAACACTGGGTGGAAGGAAATTTGTGGCTCCTCTCAGATTCCAGAACTTTCTGTCACCGAAATGTGAGGAAAATGTGTTTTTTTAGCCAAATTTTGAGGTTTGCAAAGGATTCTGGGTAACAGAACCTGGTCAGAGCCCCACAAGTCACCCATCTTGGATTCCCCTACATTTCTAGTTTTCAAAAATGCACAGGTTTGGTAGGTTTCCCTAGGTGCCGGCTGAGCTAGAGGCCAAAATCTACAGTTAATCACTTTGCAAAAAACACCTATTTTCTCTCAAAAAATGGGATGTGTCCACGTTGTGTTTTGGGGAATTTCCTGTCGCGGGCGCTAGGCCTACCCACAAAAGTGAGGTATCATTTTTATCGGGAGACGTGGGGGAACGCTGAGTGGAAGGAAAATTGTGGCTTCTGTCAGATTCCAGAACTTTCTGTCACCGAAATGTGAGGAAAATGTGGTTTTTTTAGCCAAATGGTGAGGTTAGCAAAGGATTCTGGGTAACAGAACCTGGTCAGAGCCCCACAAATCACCCCATCTTGGATTCCCCTAGGCCTCTGGTTTTAAAAAATGCACAGGTTTGGTAGGTTTCCCTAGGTGCCGGCTGAGCTAGAGGCCAAAATCTACAGGAAGGCACTTTACAGAAAAACACCTCTGTTTTCTGTCAAAAAATGGGATGTGTCCACGTTGTGTTTTGAGGCACTTCCTGTCGTGGGCGCTAGGCCTACCCACACAAGTGAGGTATCATTTTTATAGGGAGACTTGGGGGAATGTCTGGTGGAAGGAAATGTGTGGCTCCTCTCACATTCCAGAACTTTCTGTCACCGAAATGTGAGGAAAACCAGTCTTTTTAGCCAAATTGTGAGGATTGCAAAGGATACTGGGTAACAGAACCTGGTCAGAAACTCCCAAGTCACCCCATCTTGGATTCCCCTAGGTCTCTAGTTTTAAAAAATGCACAGGTTTGGTAGGTTTCCCTAGATGCCGGCTGAGCTAGAGGCCAAAATCCACAGGTAGGCACTTTGCAATAAACACCTCTGTTTTCTGTCAAAAAATGGGATGTGTCCACGTTGTGTTTTGGGGCATTTCCTGTCACGGGCGCTAGGCCTACCCACACAAGTGAGGTATCATTTTCATCGGGAGACCTGGGGGAACGCTGGGTGGAAGGAAATTTGTGGCTTTTGTCAGATTCCAGAACTTTCTGTCACCGAAATTTGAGGCAAACGTGTTTTTTTTTGCCAAATTTTGAGGTTTGCTAAGGATTCTGGGTAACAGAACCTGGTCAGAGCCCCACAAGTCTCCCCATCTTGGATTCCCCTAGGTCTCTAGTTTTCAAAAAATGCACAGGTTTGGTAGGTTTCCCTAGGTGCCGGCTGAGTGAGAGGCCAAAATCTACATGTAGGCACTTTGCAAAAAACACCTCTGTTTTCTGTCAAAAAATGGGATGTGTCCGCGTTGTGTTTTGGGGCATGTCCTGTCGCAGGCGCTAGGCCTACCCACACAAGTGAGGCATCATTTTTATCGGGAGACTTGGGGGAACGCTGAGTGGAAGGAAATTTGTGGCTCCTCTCAGATTCCAGAACTTTCTGTCACTGAAATGTGAGGAAAACCTGTTTTTTTAGCCAAATTTTGAGGTTTGTAAAGGATACTGGGTAACAGAACCTGGTCAAAGCCCCACTAGTCACCTCATCTTGGATTCCCCTAGGTCTCTAGTGTTCCAAAATTCACAGGTTTGGTAGGTTTCCCTAGGTGCCGGCTGAGCTAGAGGATAAAATCTACAGGTAGGCACTTTGCAAAAAAAAAAACAGTTTTCTGTCATAAAATGGGATGTATCCACGTTGTGTTTTGGGGCATTTCCTGCCGCGGGGGCTAGGCCTACCCACACAAGTGAGGTATCATTTTTATCGGGAGACTTGGGGGAACGCTGGGTGGAAGGAAATTTGTGGCTTCTCTCAGATTCCAGAACTTCCTGTCACTGAAATGTGAGGAAAACCAGATTTTTTGCCACGTTTTGTGGTTTGCAAAGGATTCTGGGTAACAGAACCTGGTCAGAGCCCCACTAGTCACCCCATCTTGGATTCCCCTAGGTCTCTAGTTTAAAAAAATGCACAGGTTTGGTAGGTTTCCCTAGGTGCCGGCTGAGTTAGAGGCCAAAATCTACAGGAAGGCACTTTGCAAAAAACACCTCTGTTTTCCGTCAAAAAATGGGATGTGTCTGCGTTGTATTTTGGGGCATTTCCTGTTGCGGGCGCTAGGCCTACCCACACAAGTGAGGTATCATTTTTATCGGGAGACTTGGGGGAAAACTGGGTGGAAGGAAATTGGTGGCTCCTCTCAGAATCCAGAACTTTCTGTCACTGAAATGTGAGGAAAATGTGTTTTTTTTAGCCAACTTTTGAGGTATGCAAAGGATTCTGGGTAACAGAACCTGGTCAGAGCCCCACAAGTCACCCATCTTGGATTCCCCTAGATTTCTAGTTTTCAAAAATGCACAGGTTTGGTAGGTTTCCCTAGGTGCCGGCTGAGCTAGAGGCCAACATCTATAGTTAGTCACTTTGCAAAAAACACCTGTTTTCTCTCAAAAAATGGGACGTGTCCACGTTGTGTTTTGGGGAATTTCCTGTCGCAGGCGCTAGGCCTACCCAAAAAAGTGAGGTATCATTTTTATCGGGAGACTTGGGGGAACGCTGGGTGGAAGGAAATTTGTGGCTCCTCTCTGATTCCAGAACTTTCTGTCTCCGAAATGTGAGGAAAACGTGTTTTTTTTGCCAAATTTTGAGGTTTGCAAAGGATTCTGGGTAACAGAACCTGGTCAGAGCCCCACAAGTCACCCATTTTGGATTCCCCTAGATTTCTAGTTTTCAAAAATGCACAGGTTTGGTAGGTTTCCCTAGGTGCCGGCTGAGCTAGAGGCCAACATCTACAGTTAGTTACTTTGCAAAAAACACCTGTTTTCTCTCAAAAAATGGGATGTGTCCACGTTGTGTTTTGGGGAATTTCCTGTCGCAGTTGCTAGGCCTACCCACAAAAGTGAGGTATCATTTTTATCTGGAGACTTGGAGGAACGCTGGGTGGAAGGAAATTTGTGGCTCCTCTCAGATTCCAGAACTTTCTGTCTCCGAAATGTGAGGAAAACTTTTTTTTTTAGCCAAATTTTGAGGTTTGCAAAGGATTCTGGGTAACAGAACCTGGTCAGAGCACCACAAGTCTCCCCATCTTGGATTTCCCTAGGTCTCTAGTTTTCAAAAAATGCACAGGTTTGGTAGGTTTCCCTAGGTGCCGGCTGAGTTAGAGGCCAAAATCTACAGGTAGGCACTTTGCAAAAAACACCTCTGTTTTCTGTCAAAAAATGGGATGTGTCTGCGTTGTATTTTGGGTCATTTCCTGTTGCGGGAGCTAGGCCTACCCACACAAGTGAGGTATCATTTTTATCGGGAGACTTGGGGGACTGTTGGGTGGAAGGAAATGTGTGGCTCCTCTCAGATTCCAGAACTTTCTGTCACCGAAATGTGAGGAAAACCAGTCTTTTTAGCCAACTTTTGAGGTTTGCAAAGGATACTGGGTAACAGAACCTGGTCAGAGCCTCCCAAGTCACCCCATCTTGGATTCCCCTAGGTCTCTAGGTTTAAAAAATGCACAGGTTTGGTAGGTTTCCCTAGGTGCCGGCTGAGCTAGAGGCCAAAATCTACAGGTAGGCACTTTGCAATAAACACCTCTGTTTTCTGTCAAAAAATGGGATGTGTCCACGTTGTGTTTTGGGGCATTTCCTGTCGCGGGCGCTAGGCCTACCCACACAAGTGAGGTATCATTTTTATCGGGAGACCTGGGGGAACGCTGGGTGGAAGGAAATTTGTGGCTTTTGTCAGATTCCAGAACTTTCTGTCACCGAAATTTGAGGAAAACGTGTTTTTTTTGCCAAATTTTGAGGTTTGCCAAGGATTCTGGGTAACAGAACCTGGTCAAAGCCCCACAAGTCACCCATCTTGGATTCCCCTAGGTCTCTAGTTTTCCAAAATTCACAGGTTTGGTAGGTTTCCCTAGGTGCCGGCTGAGCTAGAGGCTAAAATCTACAGGTAGGCACTTTGCAAAAAAAAAAACCTGTTTTCTGTCATAAAATGGGATGTATCCACGTTGTGTTTTGGGGCATTTCCTGCCGCGGGCGCTAGGCCTACCCACAGAAGTGAGGTATCATTTTTATCGGGAGACTTGGGGGAAAACTGGGTGGAAGGAAATTGGTGGCTCCTCTCAGAATCCAGAACTTTCTGTCACTGAAATGTGAGGAAAATGTGTTTTTTTAGCCAACTTTTGAGGTTTGCAAAGGATTCTAGGTAACAGAACCTGGTCAGAGCCCCACAAGTCACCCATCTTGGATTCCCCTACATTTCTAGTTTTCAAAAATGCACAGGTTTGGTAGGTTTCCCTAGGTGCCGGCTGAGCTAGAGGCCAACATCTATAGTTAGTCACTTTGCAAAAAACACCTGTTTTCTCTCAAAAAATGGGATGTGTCCACGTTGTGTTTTGGGGAATTTCCTGTCGCAGGCGCTAGGCCTACCCACAAAAGTGAGGTATCATTTTTATCGGGAGACTTGGGGGAACGCTGGGTGGAAGGAAATTTGTGGCTCCTCTCAGATTCCAGAACTTTCTGTCTCCGAAATGGTAGGAAAACGTGTTTTTTTAGCCAAATTTTGAGGTTTGCAAAGGATTCTGGGTAACAGAACCTGGTCAGAGCCCCACAAGTCACCCATCTTGGATTCCCCTAGATTTCTAGTTTTAAAAAATGCACAGGTTTGGTAGATTTCCCTAGGTGCCGGCTGAGCTAGAGGCCAACATCTATAGTTAGTCACTTTGCAAAAAACACCTGTTTTCTCTCAAAAAATGGGATGTGTCCACGTTGTGTTTTGGGGCATTTCCTGTCGCGGGCGCTAGGCCTACCCACACAAGTGAGGTATCATTTTTATCGGGAGACCTGGGGGAACGCTGGGTAGAAGGAAATTTGTGTCTTTTGTCAGATTCCAGAACTTTCTGTCACAGAAATTTGAGGAAAACGTGTTTTTTTAGCCAAATTTTGAGGTTTGCAAAGGATTCTGGGTAACAGACCTGGTCAAAGCCCCACTAGTCACCTCATCTTGGATTCCCCTAGGTCTCTAGTTTTCCAAAATTCACAGGTTTGGTAGGTTTCCCTAGACGCCGGCTGAGCTAGAGGCTAAAATCTACAGGTAGGCACTTTGCAAAAAAAAAACCTGTTTTCTGTCATAAAATGGGATCTATCCACGTTGTGTTTTGGGGCATTTCCTGACACGGGCGCTAGGCCTACCCACACAAGTGAGGTATCATTATTATCGGGAGACTTGGGGGAAAACTGGGTGGAAGGAAATTGGTGGCTCCTCTCAGAATCCAGAACTTTCTGTCACTGAAATGTGAGGAAAATGTGTTTTTTTAGCCAAATTTTGAGGTTTGCAAAGGATTCTGGGTAACAGAACCTGGTCAGAGCCCCACTAGTCACCCCATCTTGGATTCCCCTAGGTCTCTAGTTTTAAATAATGCACAGGTTTGGTAGGTTTCCCTAGGTGCCGGCTGAATGAGAGACCAAAATCTACATGTAGGCACTTTGCAAAAAACACGTCTGTTTTCTGTCAAAAAATGGGATGTGTCCGCGTTGTGTTTTGGGGCATGTCCTGTCACAGGCGCTAGGCCTACCCACACAAGTGAGGCATCATTCTTATCGGGAGACTTGGGGAAACGCTGGGTGGAAGGAAATTTGTGGCTCCTCTCAGATTCCAGAACTTTCTGTCACTGAAATGTGAGGAAAACCTGTTTTTTTAGCCAAATGTTGAGGTTTGCAAAGGATTCTGGGTAACAGAACCTGGTCAAAGCCCCACTAGTCACCTCATCTTGGATTCCCCTAGGTCTCTAGTTTTCCAAAATTCACAGGTTTGGTTGGTTTCCCTAGGTTCCGGCTGAGGTAGAGGCTAAAATCTACAGGTAGGCACTTTGCAAAAAAAAAACCTGTTTTCTGTCATAAAATGGGATCTATCCACGTTGTGTTTTGGGGCATTTCCTGCCGCGGACGCTAGGCCTACCCACACAAGTGAGGTATCATTTTTATCGGGAGACTTGGGGGAAAACTGGGTGGAAGGAAATTGGTGGCTCCTCTCAGAATCCAGAACTTTCTGTCACTGAAATGTGAGGAAAATGTGTTTTTTTAGCCAAATTTTGAGGTTTGCAAAGGATTCTGGGTAACAGAACCTGGTCAGAGCCCACTAGTCACCCCATCTTGGATTCCCCTAGGTCTCTAGTTTTAAAAAATGCACAGGTTTGGTAGGTTTCCCTAGGTGCCGGCTGAGTGAGAGGCCAAAATCTACATGTAGGCACTTTGCAAAAAACACCTCTGTTTTCTGTCAAAAAATGGGATGTGTCCGCGTTGTGTTTTGGGGCATGTCCTGTCGCAGGCGCTAGGCCTACCCACACAAGTGAGGCATCATTTTTATCGGGAGACTTGGGGGAACGCTGGGTGGAAGGAAATTTGTTGCTCCTCTCAGAATCCAGAACTTTCTGTCACTGAAATTTGAGGAAAACCTGTTTTTTTCACCAAATTTTGAGGTTTGCACAGGATTCTGGGTAACAGAACCTGGTCAAAGCCCCACTAGTCACCTCATCTTGGATTCCCCTAGGTCTCTAGTTTTCCAAAATTCACAGGTTTGGTAGGTTTCCCTAGTTTCCGGCTGAGGTAGAGGCTAAAATCTACAGGTAGGCACTTTGGAAAAAAAAAAAACTGTTTTCTGTCATAAAATGGGATCTATCCACGTTGTGTTTTGGGGCATTTCCTGCCGCGGAGGCTAGGCCTACCCACACAAGTGAGGTATCATTTTTATCAGGAGACGTGGGGGAAAACTGGGTGGAAGGAAATTGGTGGCTCCTCTCAGAATCCAGAACTTTCTGTCACTGAAATGTGAGGAAAATGTGTTTTTTTAGCCAAATTTTGAGGTTTGCAAAGGATTCTGGGTAACAGAACCTGGTCAGAGCCCCACTAGTCACCCCATCTTGGATTTCCCTAGGTCTCTAGTTTTCAAAAAATGCACAGGTTTGGTAGGTTTCCCTAGGTTCCGGCTGAGCTAGAGGCCAAAATCTACAGGTAGGCACTTAGCATAAAACACCCCTGTTTTCTGTCAAAAAATGGGATGTGTCCACGTTGTGTTTTGGGGCATTTCCTGTGGCAGGCGCTAGGCCTACCCTCACAAGTGAGGTATCATTTTTATCGGGAGACTTGGGGGAACGCTGGGTGGAAGGAAAATTGTGGCTTCTGTCAGATTCCAGAACCTTCTGTCACCGAAATGTGATTAAAATGTGTTTTTTTTAGCCAATGGCGAGGTTAGCAAAGGATTCTGGGTAACAGAACCTGGTCAGAGCGCCACAAATCACCCCATCTTGGATTCCCCTAGGCCTCTGGTTTTAAAAAATTCACAGGTTTGGTAGGTTTCCCTAGGTGCCGGCTGAGCTAGAGGCCAAAATCCACAGGTAGGCACTTTACAGAAAAACACCTCTGTTTTCTGTCAAAAAATGGGATGTGTCCACGTTGTGTTTTGGGGCATTTCCTGTCGCGGGCGCTAGGCCTACCCACACAAGTGAGGTATCATTTTTATCGGGAGACTTGGGGGACTGTTGGGTGGAAGGAAATGTGTGGCTCCTCTCAGATTCCAGAACTTTCTGTCACCGAAATGTGAGGAAAACCAGTCTTTTTAGCCAACTTTTGAGGTTTGCAAAGGATACTGGGTAACAGAACCTGGTCAGAGCCCCACAAGTCACCCATCTTGGATTCCCCTAGATTTCTAGTTTTCAAAAATGCACAGGTTTGGTAGGTTTCCCTAGGTGCCGGCTGAGCTAGAGGCCAACATCTATAGTTAGTCACTTTGCAAAAAACACCTGTTTTCTCTCAAAAAATGGGATGTGTCCACGTTGTGTTTTGGGGAATTTCCTGCCGCGGGCGCTAGTCCTACCCACAGAAGTGAGGTATCATTTTTATCGGGAGACTTGGGGGAAAACTGGGTGGAAGGAAATTGGTGGCTCCTCTCAGAATCCAGAACTTTCTGTCACTGAAATGTGAGGAAAATGTGTTTTTTTAGCCAACTTTTGAGGTTTGCAAAGGATTCTGGGTAACAGAACCTGGTCAGAGCCCCACAAGTCACCCATCTTGGATTCCCCTAGATTTCTAGTTTTCAAAAATGCACAGGTTTGGTAGGTTTCCCTAGGTGCCGGCTGAGCTAGAGGCCAACATCTATAGTTAGTCACTTTGCAAAAAACACCTGTTTTCTCTCAAAAAATGGGATGTGTCCACGTTGTGTTTTGGGGAATTTCCTGTCGCAGGCGCTAGGCCTACCCACAAAAGTGAGGTATCATTTTTATCGGGAGACTTGGGGGAACGCTGGGTGGAAGGAAATTTGTGGCTCCTCTCAGATTCCAGAACTTTCTGTCTCCGAAATGTGAGGAAAACGTGTTTTTTTAGCCAAATTTTGAGGTTTGCAAAGGATTCTGGGTAACAGAACCTGGTGAGAGCCCCACAAGTCTCCCCATCTTGGATTTCCCTAGGTCTCTAGTTTTCAAAAAATGCACAGGTTTGGTAAGTTTCCCTAGGTGCCGGCTGAGCTAGAGGTCAAAATCTACAGATAGGCATTTTGCATAAAACACCTCTGTTTTCTGCCAAAAAATGGGATGTGTCCGCGTTGTGTTTTGGGGTATGTCCTGTCGCGGGCGCTAGGCCTACCCACACAAGTGAGGTATCATTTTTATCTGGAGACTTGGGGGAACGCTGGGTGGAAGGAAATTTGTGGCTTCTCTCAGATTCCAGAACTTTCTGTCACTGAAATGTGAGGAAAACCAGATTTTTAGCCAAATTTTGAGGTTTGCAAAGGATTCTGGGTAACAGAACCTGGTCAGAGCCCCACTAGTCACCCCATCTTGGATTCCCCTAGGTCTCTAGTTTAAAAAAATGCACAGGTTTGGTAGGTTTCCCTAGGTGCCGGCTGAGTTAGAGGCCAAAATCTACAGGTAGGCACTTTGCAAAAAACACCTCTGTTTTCTGTCAAAAAATGGGATGTGTATGCGTTGTATTTTGGGGCATTTCCTGTCGCGGGCGCTAGGCCTACCCACACAAGAGAGGTATCATTTTTATCGGGAGACTTGGGGAAAAACTGCGTGGAAGGAAATTGGTGGCTCCTCTCAGAATCCAGAACTTTCTGTCACTGAAATGTGAGGAAAATGTGTTTTTTTAGCCAAATTTTGAGGTTTGCAAAGGATTCTGGGTAACAGAACCTGGTCAGAGCCCCACAAGTCACCCATCTTGGATTCCCCTAGATTTCTAGTTTTCAAAAATGCACAGGTTTGGTAGGTTTCCCCAGGTGCCGGCTGAGCTAGAGGCCAACATCTATAGTTAGTCACTTTGCAAAAAACACCTGTTTTCTCTCAACAAATGGGATGTGTCCACGTTGTGTTTTGGGGAATTTCCTGTCGCGGGCGCTAGGCCTACCCACACAAGTGAGGTATCATTTTTATCGGGAGACTTGGGGGAAAACTGGGTGGAAGGAAATTGGTGGCTCCTCTCAGATTCCAGAACTTTCTGTCACTGAAATGTGAGGAAAATGTGTTTTATTAGCCAAATTTTGAGGTTTGCAAAGGATTCTGGGTAACAGAACCTGGTCAGAGCCCCACAAGTCACCCATCTTGGATTCCCCTAGATTTCTTGTTTTCAAAAATGCACAGGTTTGGTAGGTTTCCCTAGGTGCCGGCTGAGCTAGAGGCCAACATCTATAGTTAGTCACTTTGCAAAAAACACCTGTTTTCTCTCAAAAAATGGGATGTGTCCACGTTGTGTTTTGGGGAATTTCCTGTCTCAGGCGCTAAGCCTACCCACAAAAGTGAGGTATCATTTTTATCGGGAGACTTGGGGGAACGCTGGGTGGAAGGAAATTTGTGGCTCCTCTCAGATTCCAGAACTTTCTGTCTCCAAAATGTGAGAAAAACGTGTTTTTTTAGCTAAATTTTGAGGGTTGCAAAGAATTCTGGGTAACAGAACCTGGTCAGAACCCCACAAGTCTCCCCATCTTGGATTTCCCTAGGTCTCTAGTTTTCAAAAAATGCACAGGTTTGGTAGGTTTCCCTAGGTGCCGGCTGAGCTAGAGGTCAAAATCTACAGATAGGCACTTTGCATAAAACACTTCTGTTTTCTGCCAAAAAATGGGATGTGTCCACGTTGTGTTTTGGGGTATGTCCTGTCGCGGGCGCTAGGCCTACCCACACAAGTGAGGCATCATTTTTATCAGGAGACTTGGGGGAACGCTGGGTGGAAGGAAATGTGTGGCTTCTCTCAGATTCCAGAACTTTCTGTCACTGAAATGTGAGGAAAACCTGTTTTTTTAGCCAAATTTTGAGGTTTGCAAAGGATTCTGGGTAACAGAACCTGGTCAGAGCCCCACAAGTCACCCCATCTTGGATTCCCCTAGGTCTCTAGTTTTTAAAAATGCACAGGTTTGGTAGGTTTCCCTAGGTGCCGGCTGAGTGAGAGGCCAAAATCTACATGTAGGCACTTTGCAAAAAACACCTCTGTTTTCTGTCAAAAAATGGGATGTGTCCGCGTTGTGTTTTGGGGCGTGTTGCAGGCGCTAGGCCTACCCACACAAGTGAGGCATCATTTTTATCGGGAGACTTGGGGGAACGCTAGGTGGAAGGAAATTTGTGGCTCCTCTCAGATTCCAGAACTTTCTGTCACTGAAATGTGAGGAAAACCTGTTTTTTTAGCCAAATTTTGAGGTTAGCAAAGGATTCTGGGTAACAGAACCTGGTCAGAGCCCCACAAGTCACCTCATCTTGGATTCCCAAAGGTCTCTAGTTTCTAAAAATGCACTGGTTTGGTAGGTTTCCCTAGGTGCCGGCTGAGCTAGAGGCCAAAATCTACAGGTAGGCACTTTGCAAAAAACACCCCTGTTTTCTGTCAAAAAATGGGATGTGTCCACGTTGTGTTTTGGGGCATTTCCTGTCGCAGGCGCTAGGCCTACCCTCACAAGTGAGGTATAATTTTTATCGGGAGACTTGGGGGAACGCTGGGTGGAAGGAAAATTGTGGATTCTCTCAGATTCCAGAACTTTCTGTCACTGAAATGTGAGGAAAACCAGATTTTTAGCCAAATTTTGAGGTTTGCAAAGGATTCTGGGTAACAGAACCTGGTCAGAGCCCCACTAGTCACCCCATCTTGGATTCCCCTAGGTCTCTAGTTTAAAAAAATGCACAGGTTTGGTAGGTTTCCCTAGGTGCCGGCTGAGTTAGAGGCCAAAATCTACAGGTAGGCACTTTGCAAAAAACACCTCTGTTTTCTGTCAAAAAATGGGATGTGTATGCGTTGTATTTTGGGGCATTTCCTGTCGCGGGCGCTAGGCCTACCCACACAAGTGAGGTATCATTTTTATCGGGAGACTTGGGGAAAAACTGGGTGGAAGGAAATTGGTGGCTCCTCTCAGAATCCAGAACTTTCTGTCACTGAAATGTGAGGAAAATGTGTTTTTTTAGCCAAATTTTGAGGTTTGCAAAGGATTCTGGGTAACAGAACCTGGTCAGAGCCCCACAAGTCACCCATCTTGGATTCCCCTAGATTTCTAGTTTTCAAAAATGCACAGGTTTGGTAGGTTTCCCCAGGTGCCGGCTGAGCTAGAGGCCAACATCTATAGTTAGTCACTTTGCAAAAAACACCTGTTTTCTCTCAACAAATGGGATGTGTCCACGTTGTGTTTTGGGGAATTTCCTGTCGCCGGCGCTAGGCCTACCCACACAAGTGAGGTATCATTTTTATCGGGAGACTTGGGGGAAAACTGGGTGGAAGGAAATTGGTGGCTCCTCTCAGATTCCAGAACTTTCTGTCACTGAAATGTGAGGAAAATGTGTTTTATTAGCCAAATTTTGAGGTTTGCAAAGGATTCTGGGTAACAGAACCTGGTCAGAGCCCCACAAGTCACCCATCTTGGATTCCCCTAGATTTCTAGTTTTCAAAAATGCACAGGTTTGGTAGGTTTCCCTAGGTGCCGGCTGAGCTAGAGGCCAACATCTATAGTTAGTCACTTTGCAAAAAACACCTGTTTTCTCTCAAAAAATGGGATGTGTCCACGTTGTGTTTTGGGGAATTTCCTGTCGCAGGCGCTAAGCCTACCCACAAAAGTGAGGTATCATTTTTATCGGGAGACTTGGGGGAACGCTGGGTGGAAGGAAATTTGTGGCTCCTCTCAGATTCCAGAACTTTCTGTCTCCAAAATGTGAGGAAAACGTGTTTTTTTAGCCAAATTTTGAGGTTTGCAAAGAATTCTGGGTAACAGAACCTGGTCAGAACCCCACAAGTCTCCCCATCTTGGATTTCCCTAGGTCTCTAGTTTTCAAAAAATGCACAGGTTTGGTAGGTTTCCCTAGGTGCCGGCTGAGCTAGAGGTCAAAATCTACAGATAGGCACTTTGCATAAAACACTTCTGTTTTCTGCGAAAAAATGGGATGTGTCCACGTTGTGTTTTGGGGTATGTCCTGTCGCGGGCGCTAGGCCTACCCACACAAGTGAGGCATCATTTTTATCAGGAGACTTGGGGGAACGCTGGGTGGAAGGAAATGTGTGGCTTCTCTCAGATTCCAGAACTTTCTGTCACTGAAATGTGAGGAAAACCTGTTTTTTTAGCCAAATTTTGAGGTTTGCAAAGGATTCTGGGTAACAGAACCTGGTCAGAGCCCCACAAGTCACCCCATCTTGGATTCCCCTAGGTCTCTAGTTTTTTAAAATGCACAGGTTTGGTAGGTTTCCCTAGGTGCCGGCTGAGTGAGAGGCCAAAATCTACATGTAGGCACTTTGCAAAAAACACCTCTGTTTTCTGTCAAAAAATGGGATGTGTCCGCGTTGTGTTTTGGGGCATGTCGTGTCGCAGGCGCTAGGCCTACCCACACAAGTGAGGCATCATTTTTATCGGGAGACTTGGGGGAACGCTAGGTGGAAGGAAATTCGTGGCTCCTCTCAGATTCCAGAACTTTCTGTCACTGAAATGTGAGGAAAACCTGTTTTTTTAGCCAAATTTTGAGGTTAGCAAAGGATTCTGGGTAACAGAACCTGGTCAGAGCCCCACAAGTCACCTCATCTTGGATTCCCAAAGGTCTCTAGTTTCTAAAAATGCACTGGTTTGGTAGGTTTCCCTAGGTGCCGGCTGAGCTAGAGGCCAAAATCTACAGGTAGGCACTTTGCAAAAAACACCCCTGTTTTCTGTCAAAAAATGGGATGTGTCCACGTTGTGTTTTGGGGCATTTCCTGTCGCAGGCGCTAGGCCTACCCTCACAAGTGAGGTATAATTTTTATCGGGAGACTTGGGGGAACGCTGGGTGGAAGGAAAATTGTGGCTTCTCTCAGATTCCAGAACTTTCTGTCACTGAAATGTGAGGAAAACCAGATTTTTAGCCAAATTTTGAGGTTTGCAAAGGATTCTGGGTAACAGAACCTGGTCAGAGCCCCACTAGTCACCCCATCTTGGATTCCCCTAGGTCTCTAGTTTAAAAAAATGCACAGGTTTGGTAGGTTTCCCTAGGTGCCGGCTGAGTTAGAGGCCAAAATCTACAGGTAGGCACTTTGCAAAAAACACCTCTGTTTTCTCTCAACAAATGGGATGTGTCCACATTGTGTTTTGGTGAATTTCCTGTCGCGGGCGCTAGGCCTACCCACACAAGTGAGGTATCATTTTTATCGGGAGACTTGGGGAAAAACTGGGTGGAAGGAAATTAGTGGCTCCTCTCAGAATCCAGAACTTTCTGTCACTGAAATGTGAGGAAAATGTGTTTTTTTAGCCAAATTTTGAGGTTTGCAAAGGATTCTGGGTAACAGAACCTGGTCAGAGCCCCACAAGTCACCCATCTTGGATTCCCCTAGATTTCTAGTTTTCAAAAATGCACAGGTTTGGTAGGTTTCCCCAGGTGCCGGCTGAGCTAGAGGCCAACATCTATAGTTAGTCACTTTGCAAAAAACACCTGTTTTCTCTCAACAAATGGGATGTGTCCACGTTGTGTTTTGGGGAATTTCCTGTCGCGGGCGCTAGGCCTACCCACACAAGTGAGGTATCATTTTTATCGGGAGACTTGGGGGAAAACTGGGTGGAAGGAAATTGGTGGCTCCTCTCAGATTCCAGAACTTTCTGTCACTGAAATGTGAGGAAAATGTGTTTTTTTAGCCAAATTTTGAGGTTTGCAAAGGATTCTGGGTAACAGAACCTGGTCAGAGCCCCACAAGTCACCCATCTTGGATTCCCCTAGATTTCTAGTTTTCAAAAATGCACAGGTTTGGTAGGTTTCCCCAGGTGCCGGCTGAGCTAGAGGCCAACATCTATAGTTAGTCACTTTGCAAAAAACACCTGTTTTCTCTCAACAAATGGGATGTGTCCACGTTGTGTTTTGGGGAATTTCCTGTCGCGGGCGCTAGGCCTACCCACACAAGTGAGGTATCATTTTTATCGGGAGACTTGGGGGAAAACTGGGTGGAAGGAAATTGGTGGCTCCTCTCAGATTCCAGAACTTTCTGTCACTGAAATGTGAGGAAAATGTGTTTTATTAGCCAAATTTTGAGGTTTGCAAAGGATTCTGGGTAACAGAACCTGGTCAGAGCCCCACAAGTCACCCATCTTGGATTCCCCTAGATTTCTTGTTTTCAAAAATGCACAGGTTTGGTAGGTTTCCCTAGGTGCCGGCTGAGCTAGAGGCCAACATCTATAGTTAGTCACTTTGCAAAAAACACCTGTTTTCTCTCAAAAAATGGGATGTGTCCACGTTGTGTTTTGGGGAATTTCCTGTCTCAGGCGATAAGCCTACCCACAAAAGTGAGGTATCATTTTTATCGGGAGACTTGGGGGAACGCTGGGTGGAAGGAAATTTGTGGCTCCTCTCAGATTCCAGAACTTTCTGTCTCCAAAATGTGAGGAAAACGTGTTTTTTTAGCTAAATTTTGAGGGTTGCAAAGAATTCTGGGTAACAGAACCTGGTCAGAACCCCACAAGTCTCCCCATCTTGGATTTCCCTAGGTCTCTAGTTTTCAAAAAATGCACAGGTTTGGTAGGTTTCCCTAGGTGCCGGCTGAGCTAGAGGTCAAAATCTACAGATAGGCACTTTGCATAAAACACTTCTGTTTTCTGCCAAAAAATGGGATGTGTCCACGTTGTGTTTTGGGGTATGTCCTGTCGCGGGCGCTAGGCCTACCCACACAAGTGAGGCATCATTTTTATCAGGAGACTTGGGGGAACGCTGGGTGGAAGGAAATGTGTGGCTTCTCTCAGATTCCAGAACTTTCTGTCACTGAAATGTGAGGAAAACCTGTTTTTTTAGCCAAATTTTGAGGTTTGCAAAGGATTCTGGGTAACAGAACCTGGTCAGAGCCCCACAAGTCACCCCATCTTGGATTCCCCTAGGTCTCTAGTTTTTAAAAATGCACAGGTTTGGTAGGTTTCCCTAGGTGCCGGCTGAGTGAGAGGCCAAAATCTACATGTAGGCACTTTGCAAAAAACACCTCTGTTTTCTGTCAAAAAATGGGATGTGTCCGCGTTGTGTTTTGGGGCGTGTTGCAGGCGCTAGGCCTACCCACACAAGTGAGGCATCATTTTTATCGGGAGACTTGGGGGAACGCTAGGTGGAAGGAAATTTGTGGCTCCTCTCAGATTCCAGAACTTTCTGTCACTGAAATGTGAGGAAAACCTGTTTTTTTAGCCAAATTTTGAGGTTAGCAAAGGATTCTGGGTAACAGAACCTGGTCAGAGCCCCACAAGTCACCTCATCTTGGATTCCCAAAGGTCTCTAGTTTCTAAAAATGCACTGGTTTGGTAGGTTTCCCTAGGTGCCGGCTGAGCTAGAGGCCAAAATCTACAGGTAGGCACTTTGCAAAAAACACCCCTGTTTTCTGTCAAAAAATGGGATGTGTCCACGTTGTGTTTTGGGGCATTTCCTGTCGCAGGCGCTAGGCCTACCCTCACAAGTGAGGTATAATTTTTATCGGGAGACTTGGGGGAACGCTGGGTGGAAGGAAAATTGTGGATTCTCTCAGATTCCAGAACTTTCTGTCACTGAAATGTGAGGAAAACCAGATTTTTAGCCAAATTTTGAGGTTTGCAAAGGATTCTGGGTAACAGAACCTGGTCAGAGCCCCACTAGTCACCCCATCTTGGATTCCCCTAGGTCTCTAGTTTAAAAAAATGCACAGGTTTGGTAGGTTTCCCTAGGTGCCGGCTGAGTTAGAGGCCAAAATCTACAGGTAGGCACTTTGCAAAAAACACCTCTGTTTTCTGTCAAAAAATGGGATGTGTATGCGTTGTATTTTGGGGCATTTCCTGTCGCGGGCGCTAGGCCTACCCACACAAGTGAGGTATCATTTTTATCGGGAGACTTGGGGAAAAACTGGGTGGAAGGAAATTGGTGGCTCCTCTCAGAATCCAGAACTTTCTGTCACTGAAATGTGAGGAAAATGTGTTTTTTTAGCCAAATTTTGAGGTTTGCAAAGGATTCTGGGTAACAGAACCTGGTCAGAGCCCCACAAGTCACCCATCTTGGATTCCCCTAGATTTCTAGTTTTCAAAAATGCACAGGTTTGGTAGGTTTCCCCAGGTGCCGGCTGAGCTAGAGGCCAACATCTATAGTTAGTCACTTTGCAAAAAACACCTGTTTTCTCTCAACAAATGGGATGTGTCCACGTTGTGTTTTGGGGAATTTCCTGTCGCCGGCGCTAGGCCTACCCACACAAGTGAGGTATCATTTTTATCGGGAGACTTGGGGGAAAACTGGGTGGAAGGAAATTGGTGGCTCCTCTCAGATTCCAGAACTTTCTGTCACTGAAATGTGAGGAAAATGTGTTTTATTAGCCAAATTTTGAGGTTTGCAAAGGATTCTGGGTAACAGAACCTGGTCAGAGCCCCACAAGTCACCCATCTTGGATTCCCCCAGATTTCTAGTTTTCAAAAATGCACAGGTTTGGTAGGTTTCC